>NW_019655570.1:0-425 GCF_002806865.2 Cucurbita pepo subsp. pepo
AAACATAAATTTCGTAAGATACACATATGTACTAATCATAATGGAGAATTATCTTGATGCATATGGCACACACAAATGAATGAGGTCCCCATAGTTTAAAATGAGGGCACACGTTTTAAGATTCAAATTGTACGACCTTTTATTCATGACATAACATGCAAAAGCATTATGCATACATTATTCTTATACACATATTTCATAATTAACATACATGGCTTCGAGGGTTACACATTATGTATTATTGGAAACATTATATAACTCCATAACATAGTATACTTGTATGATAGCATAATATAACATAACATATGATGACATAGCATAGCATAACATAGCATAGCATAGCATAACATAGCATGACATACAATCATAAAATTTGACATGTATATTGTGAGATCCCACATCAATTGGAGAGGGGAACGAAACAT
>NW_019655572.1:0-425 GCF_002806865.2 Cucurbita pepo subsp. pepo
AAGTTCCAAGGCTTTGGGAAGAAGAAAGAAAAATTACCAAATTCTCAGAGGAAAAATGCCCAAGTTGCAACATTAAATGGGGACAATTCGTTTGGGATGCCTCATATCTGTGTCCGAATAAACACATTCCATCAAATTCGTGGTGAGTTGGAGGGTGTGGAGAAAAGAATAATCACTCATCTAAGGAATTCTGAATCTGCTCATGCAGAAGATTTTTCTAATGGTTTGGGGAAGAAGTTTGAACTCTCACCTGCTGCTTGTGTGGAAGGAGTTCAGCAACTTAGTGAGACAGTTGCTTACAAAGTCATTTTCCACGATTTAAGTCATGTTTTATGGGATGGTCTTTATATAGGAGAACTCTCATCTTCTAGGATTGAGCCTTTCCTTCATGAGCTTGAGCGGCACTTGCTCATCATTTCTGACAC
>NW_019655573.1:0-425 GCF_002806865.2 Cucurbita pepo subsp. pepo
GAAAGAGATTTTAAGAGATGTGTTATATATGCAAGCAAGAGAGAGAGTCTGGGTGGTGTGACAGTGAGGACGTTGGGCCCTAAAGAAGTGGATTGTGAGGTCCCACATCGATTGGAGAGGAGAACAAAACATTGTTTTATAAGAGTGTGGAAATGTTTTTTTTGTAAACGCATTTTAAAACCGTGAGGTTGACGAGCTAAAACAGATATTATCGGCTATCGGTAGAAAAAAGTGGGAAGAATTGACATGCACAAACAACCATAACAAGCAAGAACATAAAGTGCAATTTTTGTAAACGAAAAATTGTTCATTGGCATTTACAGAATCACGATCTCAAACGTGAAACAACAGCCATGAACAATCCACACAGATCTTAACTTCAAATATAAAAACAAAATAAAAAAAAAAAAAAAAAAACTGTTCAA
>NW_019655575.1:0-425 GCF_002806865.2 Cucurbita pepo subsp. pepo
TTAAAAAGGCTAAAAGAGACTTTAATTTGAAGCACTTTTTTTCGGTTGGAGGAGGCGAAACATAAGCCTCGATCAACGATAAAATTGTATAACGGGTAATGATCATATAAGGACAATCGAAAAATCAAACCTATTAATTATCACTTTCTTATAAAGATTTTGAAAAGATTCACTTTTTAGATTAAATCACATTGTGCTCAAACATCACATATTTTGATACCGAGAATTTGGCTACAGGTTTACATTAGCTTTCTAGTTAAAGTAACGGGATGAGGCATCAAGTTGACTTGTGAAAAATATTACTCACATGGGTTTGATGTTGTGCTCAATACACTTTGATGCTTAGTCAAAACGGTGTCTAGCTAAAATAGGATCCACAGGGCTGTCGTTAGATGTGTACCTAATGTATTTGTAATAGCTCAAGC
>NW_019655576.1:0-425 GCF_002806865.2 Cucurbita pepo subsp. pepo
TATATATATATATATGTTACCAATAAATCAAATATATTGTCAACAGGTGTCAATTAAAATATTTTAATAATTATTTAAATAACATGAATTTGCATCATCCTTAATTAATTTATTTAAAATTCAATACCACGGTCTCTATATTCTACATTTGTCCATATATTTATAAACATTTTTCTTTAATTTTTGAATACAATCAAATTTACAAAATCGGCCACGAGGAAATGAAAATCGTGACGGCATGGTTAAAGTCGGCGCTCCTTTTTCTTTTTTCATTTTATGCTTCAAAATAAAACTGTTTTTTTATTTTTATTTTTATTTATTAGGCAGATGACAATAGTACCCCTCTAAAACGTAAAATAAAATAAAATAAAATAAAAAGACCTAAATCATTAAATATATGATTAAATGAACTGAAAAAGAAAAGA
>NW_019655577.1:0-425 GCF_002806865.2 Cucurbita pepo subsp. pepo
CATCCCGGCGAAGAGAGTCATTATTTGTGTCACATCCTCCTGTAATTCGGGAGAAGGCTTTCCTATTCTCTCTCAAATTATAGGCATTGAAGCGATCGAGCGGGAGAAAGAAAGAAAACTATTGCACACGCCCCTCATTCGCCCTTTACTAATCTAATGGAAAGCTTAAGCCCTTCCGATCGATCACCCGAGAAAGAAGCCCTCGATGAACCGCCTATAGTTTAATATATCCTCTCAATCNAGTAATTCCTACACCTTGCGTGGCGTCTCCTAGTCCACCACGGCTTGCACGCACCTTCTCTTGTTCCAACCAACTCCGTTGCCAATCCAATGCTCAAGGAACTAGACCTTATGCAAAGCACTTCACATAGAACAGATTTTCCTTGATGATCTGGAACACTGCTCTCTCCATGTGAAAAAGGTGC
>NW_019655578.1:0-425 GCF_002806865.2 Cucurbita pepo subsp. pepo
AAAAAAAAAAAAAAAAAAAAAAAAAAAAAGAGGACAAAAATGAAAATGAATGGAATTAAAGATGTGACAGACAGGCACCTGTATAGAGTAGCGTTGTGGTGGGGGAAGGTAACCGTCACGTGTGCAATATTTGTCCACGTGGCAACCCCTCCTTGGATGTAATTCTTTTTTTTTTTCCTTAATTTAATTTTAAGATTACAAAACAAAACCTCAATTTAAAATTTTAAAAATAATTATTATTTAAAATTTAAAATAATTTAATAGGCTTTGAATTTTAAAACGTTAATTTAAAATTTTTATTTTTTTATCTTTTAGACGTTGCCATAAATTATTTTAAAAAAAAATAAAGGTATAAAATATATTTACTAATGTTTAGTCATTGCCACGTGTAATATATTTTTAATTATTTAATTTTTTTTTTTATC
>NW_019655579.1:0-425 GCF_002806865.2 Cucurbita pepo subsp. pepo
CTTAACATATTGTTAGATCCCATATTGGTTGGAGAGGGGAACGAGAAGGGTGTGGAAACCTCTCCCTAGCAGACAGATTTTAAAACCTTGAGAGGAAGCCCAGAAGAGAAAGCCCAAAGAGGACAATATCTGCTAGNCACAAATGTTATCAAAATCTGACACTGGGTGGTGTGCTAGCGAGGACGTTGGGCCCGCAAGGGGGCTGGATTGTGAGATCCCATGTTAGTTGGAGGAGGGAACTAAACATTCCTTATTAGGGTGTGGAAACCTCTCCCTAGTAAGTGTGTTTTAAAACCTTGAGGGGAAGCTCATAAGGAAAAACCTAAAGAGGACAATATCTGCTAGCGGTAGGCTTGGGCTGCTACATATACATCTGAGGTAAAACCAGTATTTATTTAGAGAAAATTATTAGAGGCTTTCTTTAG
>NW_019655580.1:0-425 GCF_002806865.2 Cucurbita pepo subsp. pepo
GGTGTTCAACTGTCATAATTTTAGTGATGAAAAGAAGGTACCGTTAGATGTCAAGCAGGAGAACAAATCTTGAAGCACCAATTAATTCATGGTACGAGTTCAAAGAGTTCATGCGGAAGTGTTTTGTTCCACATTATTTTTAATGAGACATGGTGCAAAAGCTTCAAGCATTGAAACAAGGACGCAAATCTGTGGAGGATTATTACAAGGAGATGGATACNCGAAACTCTCATGGCGCGATTTTTTAATGGGTTGTACACAGAGATTGCAGACAAGACTGATTTACAGACTTATTCTAATATCGAGGAGTTGTTGCACATTGTAATTAAGATCGAGAGGCAAATCCAACGAAGGTCTCAACGGTATTCTTCTAAAACTGTCACGACTCGATTTTCAAGGCTTCGAAAAATCGAATCGTGACTAAA
>NW_019655581.1:0-425 GCF_002806865.2 Cucurbita pepo subsp. pepo
GAGATCATCTACATCCGACAACCACCTGGCTTCCTGGACAATGACAACCCCGGTAAGGTACTGCGCCTGCACAAGGCACTCTATAGGCTTTGACAAGCCCCACGAGCCTGGAACGCGAAGCTCGACAGTACCCTACTGTCACTGAAATTCAAGCGCTGTGCCTCTGAGCATGGCATGTACACACACGANCGACTGATCATGGGAGTATATGTTGACGACCTCATAATCACTTGAGGCGACATGGAAGTCATCGGAAGGTTCAAGAAGGAGATGTCAAAGAACTTCGAGATGAGCGATCTCGGCGTGCTCAGCTACTACCTCGGTATCGAAGCGCAACAGAATTCTACCGACATCTCCATCTGCCAAAGTGCGTACGCGAAGAAACTGTTGGACACAACTGGGCTTGTGGACAGTAATCCTACAAG
>NW_019655582.1:0-425 GCF_002806865.2 Cucurbita pepo subsp. pepo
AAGGAAAAGTCTCTTCCCTCCCTTAGATCGATCACTGAGCCTAGGCCCGACCCCTGCAAAAGCCTATCGATTGAATGATAACACTGTCCTATTTACGAGTTAACCTCCTCAACTCTTTCTATGGAATAGAGCAAAACTGCAATACTGCTCTATTTATGAGTTTAAAGAGCAAACTCAATCTTTTCTATGACTTAAGATCTAATCGGTACAAATGTTAGAATTTTAAAAATACCCCACAACTAGATTTATAATTTTTNTTCTACGATTTTTAATCGATTTTTATTGTATTGTAAGAATATTGTTGTGAGTACTAAAAGGAAATCCAATACAATAAAGGAAAAGTCTCTTTCCTTTCTCTCTCTCTTCCGAAACGAAACAAAATCTGTTCCATCTGTTCCTGAATAGCTTCTTTCAAAAGGGCTTCC
>NW_019655583.1:0-425 GCF_002806865.2 Cucurbita pepo subsp. pepo
TTTTTTTTTTTTTTTTTTACTTGTGTTCCTAATCTTACTTCAGTGTGTTTGTTACATTTTTCTTTTTTAATTATGTTAGCAATTGGCCAATTTAATCAATTCATCCTTTACGTTTTTTTTTAATTATGTTAGTCATTATTTTTGGCTAATTTAATCTATTCTATTTATTATTTTATTTTATTTTTTTTGCTATTGATGGACGTATATTTCTAAAACATACTAAATAAAACTAAATAATTAGTTAAGAGAGGATATGAGATATAACTTAATGTTAAATCTCTTTCCCTATCAGAATAACTCATTCTCATTTCCATCTTTGCTACCATGTACTANAGTTAAGAGAGGATATGAGATATAACTTAATGTTAAATCTCTTTCCCTATCAGAATAACTCATTCTCATTTCCATCTTTGCTACCATGTACT
>NW_019655584.1:0-425 GCF_002806865.2 Cucurbita pepo subsp. pepo
TCCTTCCCCCTTCCTAACTACGAATAAGATCGAGAGGAGCCCGAACCAAACCAAGAACGAAAATGGATTCAATTCACTCCCCATTCTCTCTTAAATAAAGAGTGAGCCCTCGAGTAATAAATAGTCAGGGGCCGGTCGGCCGGGTCTTTCCTGTTCTGTTCCCGCCACGAGAAGCACAGAAGAGGTATGCCCAGCNTGCCACAAGAAGCACAGAAGAGGTATGCCCAGCGCGCTATAGGAGGATCCATCTGTTGAGACTTTCTTTTGTCTCGGTAGGTAACTGTACGATCTTTTCCCCTAATTGTATTGAATCAATAAAAAAAGAGGTCAGTGCTACGGCCCCCTATTGTTTGATCCAATATTGACCGNCAAAAAAAGAGGTCCGTGCTACGGCCCCCTATTGTTTGATCCAATATTGACTGGGG
>NW_019655585.1:0-425 GCF_002806865.2 Cucurbita pepo subsp. pepo
ATGCACAATTGGAACTCTTTCCTCGGGTTCGACGCTCACCGTTGCAGTTATGCCGTCATCGATTACCTTTGTGGATTTTGGGAGCTCTTCCCCCGCCGGTGCCTTACCTCTGTGGATTTTGGGAGCTTTTCCCCCGCCGGTGCCTTACCCCTGTGGATTTTGGGAGCTCTTCCCCCGCCGGTGCCTTACCCCTGTGGATTTTGTGAGCTTTTCCCCCGCCGGTGCCCCTTTGTTATGCACAATTGGAACTCTTTCCTCGGGTTCGACGCTCACCGTTGCAGTTATGCCGTCGTCGATTACCTCTGTGGATTTTGGGAGCTCTTCCCCCGCCGGTGCCTTACCTCTGTGGATTTTGGGAGCTCTTCCCCTGCCGGTGCCTTACCCCTGTGGATTTTGGGAGCTCTTCCCCCGCCGGTGCCTTACCT
>NW_019655586.1:0-424 GCF_002806865.2 Cucurbita pepo subsp. pepo
TTTCGTTTCATTTCGTTTCGTTTCGTTTCGTTTCGTTTCGTGTCGTTTCGTTTCATTTTCCCTACGGAGTAATCCTAACAGGTAATCGTGGACGTGTACCATATACTCTACACGCAGCCCATACGTGCGAGTATGGGTTCACCAACTAGTTCGCACACTGCTGAACCACTGTCCCTAGCCGGTGGGCATGCTCTGGGAGCCATTATACCGGGACCCGTTAAAACTAGAACCGTCACGGCAGCGCTATGCAAAGCATAACGATCGTTGTCCGCCATTGGATGTACACGTCCGTACCCTCGTGATGGGATAGGGGTATCCCTCCAAATGCATGAGCACACAATATGTATGAGGTCCCACTAGTCCTACAGTTATCATTAATGATTATAACCCCCTGTCACGTTTTCATGCTTACATGTCATTCCCA
>NW_019655587.1:0-424 GCF_002806865.2 Cucurbita pepo subsp. pepo
TTTGTGGTCAAATGTCACCTCTATTGAATGGATATGGCAACGTAGAGGGTGAATAAGGTTCTAAAAAAAAGTATTTAAATATGCTTAATTTTCCGAATTATTTAGATCAATTAAAAATCACAATTAATAATTAACACATCAAGTAATAATAGTTCTATTCAAAACCATAAATAATTATGAAAGATTTAGAATAAGGAATAAATCACAATATTAATTTCACACTTCAATAGTGTTAGAAGAGAATATAATACTGTAGCTTTACCGTGGTTCAATCAAACTCGACTTACTCCACTCAATAAGTACCTATTGAGAATTTTGAAAATAATCTTTCTGGACTCTTTCCACACATCAGAGTAAAACTGCTACAAATCTTTCTTGACTCGTTCCACACATCAGAGTAAAACTGCTACAAACTCTTTTTACG
>NW_019655588.1:0-424 GCF_002806865.2 Cucurbita pepo subsp. pepo
ATCTCCCTTCTTGTGGAATCGGCATAAAATAGGAAAACCATAACAAAATAAATTTGTACAAGGGGTTCTATGGTAGGACCTTTATGAAATGACCTTGTGAAAACACAGAATAAGGAACGACAACACAAGACATTTTAAAACAAAACGTTGTTACCACTTCCCATGAGTTTTAAAACAAAACAAAACGTTGTTATCCAAAATCTTCCCTACAAAAGGTTATCCAAAATCTTCCCTACAAAAGGTTATCCAAAATCTGATTTATCGCTGGAGATAAAACAAAGGATTTCTTATTGGGTACCCCAATTTTAGGGGTTTCAAGGCCGATTTCTTATTGGGTAAGCCAATTTTAGGGGTTTCAAGGCCGTATTTCTTCATGCCAATTTTAGGGGTTTCAAGGCCGTATTTCTTCATTGAACCTCTTCCA
>NW_019655589.1:0-424 GCF_002806865.2 Cucurbita pepo subsp. pepo
CTCCTTCCCCTATTTATTCAGGAACTGATCAAGATCCTTATTCTTCAAGTGTTGAAAGTCAAGACGAAAGAGTCATTCGACTGAACCTCTATTCCCTGACCCTATTTACCTTATGAATGAAATCCTGAACCTGAACCTTCTTGAACCTATACAGTGTTTGAAGGTAGAGGAAAGCCGAAAGCAAGCAAGACAAAATATTCTATTCGAGGAAAGAAAAGCCAAAGAGAAAGGAAAGAAAGATCAGCTCAATCACCTCTTCCCTATTTTTTCTGTCATTGAACTAGGTAAATGGGCTTCTCTCCTTCAATCCTTCTTTCATTGTAAACTAACTAAGACTCAAGGAAAGATTCCTTCTATCTTGACCCTATTTTTGGGGATAAAATAGAGTCAAGGTAATTAATAAGTCAAGACTATCGAAGAATCA
>NW_019655590.1:0-424 GCF_002806865.2 Cucurbita pepo subsp. pepo
CATTGAGATACTTCCCCAATATGATGGGTTTGGATGTATATATTACGAATTATGTATTTTTTTTTTTTTTGTTGTTTTAAAGATTTTACTCCGAATAAGTCTACGACATTGTTTACTTAATTTTTAAAAAGAACTTTTCTCGCAACATAGACATGTCATGCATGCAGTGACACCTTATTTTTAATAGAAACTTGGGTTGTTATAGTTGTTATCAGAGCTCTAAGCTTATAGATTCTATAGACTAACCTATGATGAAGACTCAAAAAGTTTCTATGGTCTTGGTGCAAACACTTCATCGCCATCATGCATGCCTTATGAAATATAATAAATTATGTTGATTGTTATTTTATGACTTACTAGGGATGAAATGTGAATGCGATATCGTGTTTTGAGTTAACAAAGTTCATACTGTAATTATGAAATT
>NW_019655591.1:0-424 GCF_002806865.2 Cucurbita pepo subsp. pepo
CGCAGTTCATATAACACGAACAACCAAATAGACCATCAAAATACAAAAACGAAAACGAATTCCCAAATCCAGAAGATTCACACACAAAAATGGAATAAAAATGAAGGATTTGAAGAGCAATGTACCCAAGTAAGGGGAAGCAGAGATGTGATAGCACAAAATCTGGACAAAAGAAAACCCCCAAAACTCAGAGAATTAATGTACGCCTCCAGAACAAAGCCACCAAGAATACGATCAAAAGATCTCACCACTTGAAGCTGAAAGGAGAGGCCAATTTAATCAACAATGAAATCAAGCCCTAAATCCAAACCCTAATGCCAGAAACCCCCAAAAGCCAAGAAGCTGTAAAATTGGAATCGTATGCCTTTGAATTAAAGCTTACGATGAATATATATAGCGCCTGAAACCCTAGACGACCGTTTCT
>NW_019655592.1:0-424 GCF_002806865.2 Cucurbita pepo subsp. pepo
AGTTTCATTGTTATAAATTTTTTTGTGGATTACATTTTAGAGTAATGTAGAGTTATTGTTTTCATTCATATATTTTAAAGCTTTTTATTTATTTTAGGTTACATTTACATAATGGTTAATTATGACCATAAAGTATGAATGTTACAATTATTGAACCTTTAATAGTTTCATTTTGAGGCTATATATATTGTATTTGTAAGTAGACTTGGAAAATATGGTAAAAGAAGCATTTGTGCTCTCTTTAACCAATGGCTAAGTTTCTTTGCAATTCTATGTAGTTTAGGTTGCATGTAGAATCATTCAAGCTTGACATGATCGATCTTGTTTGTGGAGTGATTCGAATCTCAAATAAGTGTTCTTGCATTGAGATATTTGATCAACAAGAATCATTCAAGCTAGACATGATCGATCTTGCTTGTGGAGT
>NW_019655593.1:0-424 GCF_002806865.2 Cucurbita pepo subsp. pepo
AAATCATTTTCCTAAATTTATTCCTAAAATCCTAAATCATTCTCCTAAATTTATTCCTAAAATCAATGAATCATTTTCCTAAATTTATTCCTTAACATCCCTAAATCATTTTCCTAAATTTATTCCTAAATTCCTAAATCATTTTCTTAACATAAATATAGTCACTCATACAATGGTTGGGCTTAATCCTACTAGGTAATGATATTTTTAACTCAGTACTAGTCCTGATTCGCTGCACCACAGCGAAAGTTGTTAGGCAAGTATGGAACTAAGTAGGGTGGAGGGTAGTTAGTCAATCTATTCCTAAAATTTCTCAACTTTGTCGGAATCTCTAAATCATTTTCCTAAATTTATTCCTAAAATCACTCAATTATTTTCCTAAATTTATTCTTAAAATCCCTAAATCATTTTCCTAAATTTATTC
>NW_019655594.1:0-424 GCF_002806865.2 Cucurbita pepo subsp. pepo
AAGTTCTAGAACTAAATTTATGATTTAACATTGTTTTATTTGACGGGATAGCAAATATCTGAATCGAGTTGAAATGTATCGGAATTTAAAAGCATGCTAGAACCCAGAAGAGAATACTTCAACCCAGTTGTTGCTCATTTTTCAGCTCTAGTTTGGCTAACATGATTAAGTGCTATCTCAGATTGGGATGTTGTTTATTGCTCTGTGCCAACATCGCCTGGGGGTGGATACAGAAGTGCAGTGGGTCGCATTTTTTTCAAGACAAAGGAAATGATTCAGGGTGTGGAAGCTCCTGATACTATCAGAAACAAGGTGTCCTTTTCTGCTCTTGGTTTCCTAGATGGACAGGTCTCTTTGACAGGTACAACTTTAAAACTTCCTCTGTAAACAATAAAATTTGAGACCTCTATTCGTGAACATATCA
>NW_019655595.1:0-424 GCF_002806865.2 Cucurbita pepo subsp. pepo
GTAAAGTTCACTTTATTCAATAACAATCTTTACTGTATAAATAACAATAATAACTTTATCGAAAATATAATATGTTTTTGTTTACAAACTATGAGTTTTAGGACATAAAACCCAACAAAACCAATTGTTCATTAGAAGATCAGTGGGACTTAAAGAACAAGAAGTAACTTTAAGGATAAAATGGTAAATTGACCCAACTCTAGTTACGAACAACTTGTGAAGGATAGAATTGATTGGGATTGACATTTGATTTAATGTTAAATATTAATTAAATTGTTTAATTAATCATTTAATATTATTTTGATTTGAAATTAATTATTTAAATTAATTGTTGAATTAAAATAAAGAAAGTCAAATGTTCACTTCACTTCATGGAAAAATCCATGTTTAAGTTAGTGGAATATTGAGTGTCAATATATGGTTT
>NW_019655596.1:0-424 GCF_002806865.2 Cucurbita pepo subsp. pepo
AGCATCTTTTCGGCACATTGCCCAATGCCTTACTTTGATACCATTTGTAACAACTCAAGTTCATTGATAACATATATTGTCCTCTTTAACCAGTTACGTATCGTCATTAACCTTACAGTTTTGATACGTGTCTGCTACGGAGAGATTTCCACACTCTTATAAGGAATGTTTTGTTCTCCTCTTCAACCGATGTGAGATCTTACACAACTGATAAAATTTGACATTTATATCAGTGAAGTTGAGTCACTATGGCACACGACTCTCGTGACAAAAGATGAGTAATTGCCATAAATGTTTTCTTAGAATTTTACGTGTCAAACACCCATAGGTGGTTTTCCAATGACATAATACATGCATGCACAACCTAATCAGACCACCAAATTCATTCCACGAACATAAATACACCTAAAATTCATGAATCTTA
>NW_019655597.1:0-424 GCF_002806865.2 Cucurbita pepo subsp. pepo
CTCATGTAAATTGTAAGGGCTCAAGTCATTAAGCGTAGGAAGGGTATCAGAGCCAGCCTCTCTATTTTTGTGAGGGAAGAGGAGTTACTCGATCTTTAAGAATGACAGTGTAAACCAGGAGGATGATAAGAGAGATTCAGAAGAATTTGTAGTATGTGATAGCAGAGCGAATAGCCCTTGTGTTCCAGGTGGTAAGACTCGGGAAGCGCAGTAAGTCCGTTGGCAAGCTTGGGTGCTTAGTCATATGATAAATTCTGAAGAAAATCTTATCTACAACCTGACACCTTTATCAGAGACAAAACAAAGATTGACAACTTGTCAGCCACACAGTGATTTCACTAACATGTGAATTATCAGTGTTTGTAAATTATTAGTCTTTAAACTATTAGTTTGCTTTATGCCTTTCCTTACTTTTAGGAAAGCA
>NW_019655598.1:0-424 GCF_002806865.2 Cucurbita pepo subsp. pepo
ACAAATGGGCCGAAAACAGGTTTTTTGAGCCAAATAAGCCGCCAGAGCCGAGAAGCCGCCGTCGAGTCGATCAAGCCGTCGGAGCCGAGGGGTGTCGCGCTGCAAACGTGCCACATGGCACAACCAGAGGGCGACGTGTGTGCAGGGTCTCGAATCGAGGTGCGGGTTGACGGGTCGCTCGCGGGTTATGGGCCGGCCTGGCTGAAGGACGTGTAGGTGCGCTGGGCTGTGCGTGTTGGGCGTTGGACTATGCTTGCGGGTCTCGGGTCGGTTGGGTTTTTGTTCTCGGGTTGTGGCTGGTGGGTTAGGCCGTACTTGGGCTTACAGGTTTGGGCTGAGGTGACTGGGCCACGGGAGTCATCGGGTGTTGGGCTGACTTACGTTTGTTGGACTCGGTTCGGGTCGCGAGATCCAGCCCTTGGGT
>NW_019655600.1:0-424 GCF_002806865.2 Cucurbita pepo subsp. pepo
CATGGGTGTGAGTGGCTCTAGTTCGCCGACTCAATAGGCCTAGGTTATCTCAGTTTTAATCCTGAGTGGCTCTAGTTCGCCAACTCAATAGGCCTCCCATTTCAGGGGTAAGACTGCGTGAATGGCTGGAGACGTGGGGTGCAAGATGGAATTCACACCTATCCACTTTTAGGGATAGAAGAGAGGTAGTTCCCTTAAGCACTGACTCCAGGTCTTGAACAAGGGGCCCCACCCTCTCATTAGCATGAGAGTGATTCGGTTTACTGGTTGGACCACCAACCAATTGTTCATTAGAGGATCAGTGAGACATAAGGAACAAGAAGTAACTTTAGGGGTAAAACGGTAAATTGACCCAGCTCTAGTTACGAACAACCTCTGAAGTTTCGACTTACTAATCATGGTTATACCAAATGGACAGAAATAT
>NW_019655601.1:0-424 GCF_002806865.2 Cucurbita pepo subsp. pepo
TCCACCATACAAGTGTTGGAGAAGACTTGATGCCAAATGCTCCAAATGCAATCAGCTTGGACATGAAGCTGTGATCTACAAAGACAAAGGTCAGGTGAAAGAAGTAGATGCACAGGTAATTGATCAAGAAGAAGAAGACCAATTGTTTGTGGTCACTTGTTTCTCAGACAAAGAATCAAGCGAAAGCTGGTTGATTGATAGTGGGTGAACAAATCATATGACATATCACAAGAAGTTTTTTGAGGAATTAAGAGACACTGAAGTCAAGAGAGTGANATTGGAAGTCAAGGGAAAAGGAACAGTAGCTATAACAAGCTAGGAAGGTACAAAATTTATTCCAGATGTTTAATTTATACCTAAAATTGATCAAAATCTCTTAAGTGTTAGTCATTTACTTGATAAGGGCTATAAGATGTTATATGAG
>NW_019655602.1:0-424 GCF_002806865.2 Cucurbita pepo subsp. pepo
AATTCTAGTCTTATCTCTTGGTTGATCTGAATTTTGTATAAAAAGGTGTTAATTTCTTTGACTAAAGGGTTCTTGCTTCAACACAAGTTTGGATCGTTGAGCTAAGGATTAGGGTTGCCTTATCACCTATCATTTTAAAGCTGTATTCCCTTACGTGACTATCCTAAACGGGTCATTGAATGTGTATTTACTATTCTACAAGCGACCCATATATGCGAATATTGACCCACTAGTTGGTTCACACACCTCTTGTGCCTCTTTCCTGGTTGGGCTAACATTCTCGGTACTATTGTCGCACACTCGGTAGGAGTAGTGACCGTCGTAGCATCATCATAAACATAATGATTCATTTTTCTTTTTGTAATGTATGTGTNCGATGGATGTAACATACAATCATGCATGAGGTCCCATCATTTTTCACATT
>NW_019655604.1:0-424 GCF_002806865.2 Cucurbita pepo subsp. pepo
TAATCCAAGCTGTTAAGTACGTCCTATGATAACCACATAAATACTTAGAACCTTTCATAATATACCCCAGCTAAACCTCATGCTATTTATCAAAATAAACCCCCGACCTAATCTGTCTTTAACGTGTAGGAACTATACTGACATCGGATGGTAAAACTAAGGGCAGATATAGCTTCAGAGGGGCCAAAAACCTTGGAATCGATATATTATAGTGATACCTTGCCGCTAAGCCTAGTTGCTGAGCCGGCCAACTAAGCCGCCAAGTTGAGCTGCGGGAATTGATGGAACAGAGCCAATTTCGTACACGTGCGAGCCGACCCGCACTGTGTACGCGTGCGAAGCTGCGTCTGNTGACAAGCGACGAAACTCTAGTTTCCGCCTCCCCAATTCCAGCGACGCGCCGACAATCCCACAACGTCCTCAA
>NW_019655605.1:0-424 GCF_002806865.2 Cucurbita pepo subsp. pepo
TCTCTAGATACTCAAGAACACAATTCTAGCAAACTCAAACGAGAATGAAATTGTAAGAACCCTCTTTACTTTAATCGAATGATCGTACAAAAAAAAGGGTGACTGGGGTTGATAGCATACCTGTCTCACATTAACCTAAAATAATACCGCTATATATATGACTTATCAATGGTAATTGTTAACAATTATAAGTTCTTACGATCAATACATAGACACCGACCAATACTAACAGTAAATTTTTTTAATTATATTATATAAATTATCTTCAAAATTTTTAATGTTACTTTTAAAAATACAAGAATATATTTAAAAACGTGTACTACAATAAAAAAAATTCAAGAGCATCAATAAAACTTAATATTTTTAAAANATAAAAAAAATTCAAGAGCATCAATAAAACTTAATATTTTTAAAAGGTGTATTT
>NW_019655606.1:0-424 GCF_002806865.2 Cucurbita pepo subsp. pepo
TCAAATGAAATTCAGGGGTTTAAAACCGTTCTCTAACCATTCTTAAGAAAAAAGAAGGAAAGAAAATGGTTAGAAATCACGACTTTCCATAATAGTATGATATTGTCCACTTTAAGCATAAGCTCTCATGTCTCGTACCAATAAAAATGTATTTCTTACTTATAAACCCATGATCATCGACTCCCTCCCAACAATCCTCAACAAAAACATACCTTCAACTTATCCAAATGAGACGCTGGGTTGATAATCTTTCTATGTTTAANTCCTCTAAAAGATAGTCAATGAGCAGGTTCATATCCAGTTTTTGGATATCATTAATTTGAAAGAAAAAAAAGTAGCTTTAAGCTGCTCGGGATCCATGATGTGTACTTTTGGGTATGGCCCAAGCGGCATGTATGAACTCTTCCCTGCACACACAGGTCAA
>NW_019655607.1:0-424 GCF_002806865.2 Cucurbita pepo subsp. pepo
ATTCTCCTAAAGGTACTCTACAATTTGCTTTAAAAAATGTATATTTCTTTGGGAAAGATGCTCCAAGATAACTGATAATTCATGCATACTTGAAGGCCTCTTCTTATCATTATTTTTCATGTTCCTCGATTCATTTTTTTGCCTATTTAGACATCAATAGAGAATGTTTACGGGGCNATCCATATCCTATTTCAATCTAATTCCCGCAAAATTTTTGTAGAGATTGAGACTAGATTTCTTACCAGTCATGAGGTCCCATTTAAATAGGCACTTCTAGACTATGTATCAGATTTTTTTTTTGCTTTAATATGTTCTTCATGGCCATCATTTTGATCTTAGGTTTTTTGGAACTGTCCACATGTGAATGTATTTGCATGCGTTTATATGTGGATAGGTCATATTAAAATTATTAGATTCATATCCC
>NW_019655608.1:0-424 GCF_002806865.2 Cucurbita pepo subsp. pepo
AAACAGGAACATGGAACATGACATCCACAAAATAAAACATGAGTAGGATATCTTACAAGAAACATGTATAGGGCATCTGATTTTGAGCGAGAAAAACATGGGATCATAATGCATATCATAGTGGGAGATCAAGGATGACTAAAGTTATCGATTAGAGTACAACTTAGTATTCTTAGTGACTTAGGACTTGAGTTGTGTTTGACNTTTGACCACAAACCTAACTTACTTTGTTCTTCACCTTAGAGTTCTAACTGCCAGATTTTTTTCACAAAACTTAAGGCACAACCAACNGTTGTGTTTGACCACAAACCTAACTTACTTGGTTCTTCACCTTAGAGTTCTAACTGCCAGATTTTTTTCACAAAACTAAGGCACAACCAACTAAGGCACAACTAGAGTGTGATAATATGCAATAGGTCATAAT
>NW_019655609.1:0-424 GCF_002806865.2 Cucurbita pepo subsp. pepo
TACTAAAAAGTTGACTACTTACTACTCACAAATATACAACTGAGAAAAATAATGTTTGGACCCTTTCAATAAAAGCAAATTAGATAATGGTTAGTTTTAATCGACCATATGATGGGAGTTAAAACCACTTAAAACTGGTGTTTAGACACTGAAAGGCACTATGGATTTGGGAGTTCTTTATTGAAAAGAGGANATACATGATTATTCACTATGCTATGCAATCATTTTTAAAAGTTTATGCATATACTTTAATATAAATATATATTTTTATACTTCTACGTTTGAATTCCCACCTATCATACTATGATAGAAAGTATGGAGACCTGATAAATGACTGTGTGTTCACTTGTATTGAGATACTTCTCCATTATAGTGACATCTGATGGATTCACGTTCGCACGTGTGGGCCATGTGTAAAGAAGTA
>NW_019655610.1:0-424 GCF_002806865.2 Cucurbita pepo subsp. pepo
GACAACACGTGTCCAATGAATGAGACTTTTCGTAGCAAAAAATTTCATTTGGAGAACTTTGCGTACAACTTGTTCTCTCTCAAGGTGGTTAGAACTTTTCGAAGCTGTTCTTGGTGTGTTTTTTAGTATACTAGGATGTCGTCTTTGAACACGATAATAAACGTTCGATTCATTAACTCCATGAGCATAGTTAGGGTGTNTTTTGTGAGGCCAAACGAAATCACTACTAACTTATAGTAACCTTACTTTGTCCTAAATTCTATCTTTGGTACATCCTACTCTTTAATCGTAATTTGATGGTATCCTAACTGAAGGTCTATCTTAGAAAATACTGTTTCTTCCCTTAGTTGGTCAAATAGATCTTCAATATGTGGAAGTNCACATCCTTGATATGAACCAAGAGACATCAATCATACAATATACT
>NW_019655611.1:0-424 GCF_002806865.2 Cucurbita pepo subsp. pepo
TTTTCTTGCTCAAATATAGCTTCATTTGTCTTAAAAGTTCAGTTTTGAGTAATCCTGGAAGGCTTCTTAATTTGCAACCTCTGGTGAAGATGATCACTCCGAGGTGGGTTTGTTAGTGATGATGTAATTATATAATCAGGGTTTTATATTAATGGTTCCATTTATATATATAAATGAAATTTGTGGTGTATTTTTTTGGAAATTCAACAATNCCTAAAGAAATTCAACATTCGACCTTTTGTGAATGCTCAAAGCTACTTGCAAAGTACTGTTGATTATGATCCATAATACTCACCGACTCGAAATTGAGGTTTGTTCAAGTTTGAAAATGTGACAAACCAAAAGACAAGATGCTAATTAATATTGTTTGTGANATGTGATTTTTGTTGTGAATTCTTCATCTTTGAATACATATTTTGGTTGG
>NW_019655612.1:0-424 GCF_002806865.2 Cucurbita pepo subsp. pepo
TTCCACAATCCTGTTCTAAGGTCGGAGGATAGTGGAGAAGATACTAGTGGTGGTTCGAAACTAGTTCGTGAGGAAAAAGGAATTTGAACTACAAAAGGTTAGTATTCAAACTCATTAAGTTTTAATACTTATGAACATGCTAGTTATTTACTATAATTGATGTTCTAAAAGTGCCTAAGATCCAAATNTCAGAAACTTTATTTGGGGCTTCTCGAAAATAGCCCATTTCTCCCGTTCTCAACCATGCTCGACTCAGTCAAAGACGTCATAGCTTCATTCAGTTTACTCAATTCCCTTCGCAAGTCTATAATGACATTTTCTACTTCCATTTTTGCCTCCTCCATTTCGGTTTTATCACGAGTGATTATCTCAATTATGCGCTATAAACTCACTGCCTCCTATTGGACTCGATTCAGATTCACGT
>NW_019655613.1:0-424 GCF_002806865.2 Cucurbita pepo subsp. pepo
ATTACCTTGTTTTTCTCTTTTATAGATATTTTTTTAATGACTCTTTGAGTACTTAAAACAGTTTTTGTGCTCGTATTTTTCTTTATCTCATAATTTGATTTAGCTAACTTAATTTATTTTGTTTTATTTGTTCAATGTTATGTAGATATGATAGGAAAGACCGACCATTTTGTTCCATTAACTTGTGATACAACTTACGCGGACAGAAGCAAAAATGAAAACCAAGACTACTTAAGCTCATGCCTCCCTAGGGGATTTCTACATGGAATATGTCTTCCAAGTACAAATCTTGTATCATGTTGTTGTAGCTCTAGCTCTAAGTGAGATCCAACNCTAGGGGATTTCTACATGGAATATGTCTTCCAAGTACAAATCTTGTATCATGTTGTTGTAGCTCTAGCTCTAAGTGAGATCCAACAAAGTT
>NW_019655614.1:0-424 GCF_002806865.2 Cucurbita pepo subsp. pepo
ACTGAGTATTTCTTCGAAATACTCAAGCCGTGTGCCATATTCTTTTTCAGGTAAAGGCAAGTCACACATACGGAGGACGGCGGCATCGCGAGTAGAGACTGTGGCACGTGCATAGGGTAGACTCATATTTAAATTTCTAGTCTTAAGTTAGAATAGGTTGTTTTGCATTTCATTGTTTTAAATTATTTTGTATTTGTTTTTGTTTTCTNGAGACCATGGCTGTGTTTTCCAGAGAATAAGTTGTTTTAAACATTTTTTTTTTAAGTTTACGTTATCAATTATGTTCATGTAAGAGTTATATTTCCGCATTATAGATGAGCATGAGACGTTAGTAGCGACTCTGAGTATGTGGAAATTTAGGGTCGTTACATATCAGTCCAATTCGAGACGTGCTCATTGGACTGCCGTTAAGAATATCCTCAAG
>NW_019655615.1:0-423 GCF_002806865.2 Cucurbita pepo subsp. pepo
ACATTACAGTGAGAAGCCTGAAGCTTACTACCCATGGACATCAACATTATGGTGAAGTTGCGAGGACTTGCCTCCCTATCCTCATATAATAAACCTACAGTTTCCACCACCGCAACTTATGAGTGTTTACGATTACAATCAACTGTTGGAAGCTTTGGGGAGTAGTGAGCAAGTTGGTGGGTGTCATGGTCATGTTTATCTAGGGTGTGTTGCCTGTGGTCATATGTCTATGTTATGCCAAACCCTTAGTCGAACTCGTGTTGTATTACTTTGATTTTATGTTAATTATTTTATTATTATATTTGTTGTCGCACAATTATGTTTACTTCTGTCAGACTTGGAATGCCTAGGGAGATGTGACTAGTCTTCAATTCTTTTTACCCAGAGTTATATGTTATTTAAGCTGTTGTTGGCCTTTGCTTA
>NW_019655616.1:0-423 GCF_002806865.2 Cucurbita pepo subsp. pepo
TTTTTCTTTTCCCTTCTTTTGTGACTTTAGGCTTCTGATCGAAATATTTTTAATTCGACCATGCAATAGATTGCCCTATTTTTAGGAAGTAATTCTCTGATTTGTGCAGATTACAACTGATGATTTATTGCAAGCTGCTCAAATAGAAGAAAGGGGAATGTTGGATAAGAAGGAAAGAAGCCTAGAGACGTGGAAGCAAGTGGCCCTTAATGAGGCAGCAATGGCTGTTGTTGCTATGAACTTCCCTGACCTAAAAAATATTGAATTTGTATGGTCTCTGGTCTCTTAGTCATCAACTTTCCATTTCCCTTTCTGAATTTTTTTTCTCATGCAGTAGAATTATCCACCGTCTTTACGTTCTATATTCGTGGAGTGGTTGAACTCAATAATCGGGGTTCTTTTGTGATCTCTTATTGAATAACT
>NW_019655617.1:0-423 GCF_002806865.2 Cucurbita pepo subsp. pepo
TCATCGTTTCTATGTTCAGAGACAAAACAGACACAAATCTCAAGAACTTCATCGAATTTGCGTTACTTTACTTGCAATAGTTGATTGGTTAGCTCTCTTATAAATAGTTTGTCTATTCCTTTTCATTTCAACACAAACTAAATATTTCACAGGTCTAAATGTTTACGATGTCAATAGTAATTCTTGAACTCGTCTACATCGAAATTGAACCATTCTTCATCGTCGTCGTCTGTATCGATCCATAGGTCTTTAATTGATTGATTGAATGTTAAGGTGTGGCATGGAAGTGTGAATAAAGGCATAGTATGGACCATTATATTTAGGCAAAGCCATAGTTGATGGTTTTTTGGTTAGCAATAGAAGTTCATTTATGTTTACACCTCATTTTTAGTTGAGAAAATTGAATGGCATGATGTTTACTCA
>NW_019655618.1:0-423 GCF_002806865.2 Cucurbita pepo subsp. pepo
TGTATCCTATTTAAACGTTGTGAACATTAATGAATATTGGAGTTTCAATCCCACCTAACATGGTATCAGACAATCATTCTTAACAAACATGTTTTTATTTTCAGATTTGGTTTGTAGAATATTTTCTCTCATTTTTAAGATTAAGTTGGTAGCTTGTATCCTATTTAAACGTTTTGAACATCAATGAATATTGGATTTTCGATCTCGACAATCATTTTTAACAAACATGTTTTATTCTCACTCACGTATTTTTTTAAAAAGAATCTTAAGAGGTCGTAAAAGATATGATTGCTCCAAGGCGAACACACGTGAGTCAGTAGAGACTATTTTTTAGAATCAAACGATAGAATTAACTCTAACGTTAAATTTTAACCTTTTCGTAAATGAAATAATTTATTTATTTACCTTGTGTGATCCCTACCA
>NW_019655619.1:0-423 GCF_002806865.2 Cucurbita pepo subsp. pepo
TTATTGTTAAGGTGAGTTATTCAAACACAGTAAGCAAGGGGCGAAAGAGAGTTTACGAATGGAACTTAATCACTTGTTGTCCCTATACCCTATTCCTTCAAAGACAAGGTAAAGCATACATATGAAATGAATTTACTCGACTGGAACCAAGGGAAAGCCTCAACTCCTTATTAGAGAGAACAGTAGTATTACTGATTAACCTGATTTACCTCCTTAGAACTCCTTATATGATATTCCCTGCCTGAGCTACTTCTGAACCTCAACCCTCTCCTCCCTTTTCTTTTCCTGAACCTCTATGACTCAGTTTCATGTCTTCGACCCTCTATTCTTCTTGTCTCGCGTCTTCGACCCTCTCCTTTCTCTCGCGTCTTCGCCTCTTCGTCCTACGGGTCTCAGGGCGAAGCCCCTTTTCCTTCTTGAACG
>NW_019655620.1:0-423 GCF_002806865.2 Cucurbita pepo subsp. pepo
CATGCTTTCCGTCTTTTGTTACACTGAATTTGCTGTGGAGATTCCAGCAGCAGGTACGTGCCTTTTTCTATTTTGTCTCTGTTTGTGGTCAAAATATTATATATTTTATTATTAATTTTTCAAATTAATTTCTATTTTTAAAATTTTATACATTTATTCCTGTATTTTTTAATCTTTTATTAATTATTTCATTCTTTTTACCTTAATGAATTAAGGTTTACTAATTCTTTTATGTCGGTTGACTATTAAAAAATTATCTTTTAATTTTATTAGAGATACTCCGGAAAAGAATTATACCTTAACTTCTAAATAAAAAGAAAATTTTAAAAAATTTTAAAACTCAATGGAGACTGCTTATCTATTTCTTATCAGTATTTAAAAATAATACTATTTTGAATATTTAAAAAAAAAATTAAAAAAGTT
>NW_019655621.1:0-423 GCF_002806865.2 Cucurbita pepo subsp. pepo
ATATATATATATATATATATATATATATATATTAAAATTTAAGACTCAGTTCATCAAATTACAAAATTAATGTGTTTTAATTAAGCAACAATCTTAATAATATCATAATTTAAAATTTTTAAATAATATTTATATGACAAAATCATCTCTGGCCACATGCCCAAAAAGCTAAGCCACCATCTTGAATGGGAATTAACTAAAATTATTTCATTTATTAAAAGAAAACAAATAATTAATTAATAGCACCAAACAAATGAAATCAATGGTGGTTAGCCAACAAATTAATTAATTTTCTTATATATATTCTTGATTTAGAATCTTTAAACCCACCATTGTTAGTGGTTGTATGAGATCAGCCTGACCAAAACTTGACCCATTATTCATATATATATATATATTACAATTAAAAAAAAAAAAAAAAAA
>NW_019655622.1:0-423 GCF_002806865.2 Cucurbita pepo subsp. pepo
CACTTCCCTTCATTCTATATACTTCTTCTACAATTCTATATACTTTTGATGTACTAATACCACTTGTTGTACCTAAATGTGACAACTTAGTGCTTTGATACCCAATTGTTGTAGCGGAAGTGGGAGTAAGATCGATCGCATTCATACACCCACAAACAAAAAGTAAACAGAGAGATACAAAAATTTACGTGGTTTTGGAGAGAAGAAATTCATCTACATCCACGGGTGGTAGCCAATCACGGTAACTAAAGTGTTTACAAGTGTATCTGTCACACTCTCACACTACAAAGTTTCTCTTACAAAGTTTCTCTCAATTGACTTTAGTCAAATACAAAATGAAAATGACTCAACACCTCAAACCATCAAACAATACTAGATAAGTCTTTGTATAGGTACAACAAGAGAGTTAATAACCAAAATAAA
>NW_019655623.1:0-423 GCF_002806865.2 Cucurbita pepo subsp. pepo
GATTGTAGCAAGTTTAATTAGGGTCTCTAAAGACGTATTACGAGGAGGTCTCTAATTTTTTTATCTTCTATCTAATGAGATCCACCTTTATGACAAGAGACTTTAACAAAGGGGTGAAAAGAATAATTTGATCTTAGAATCTTTTTAATCTAAAACTTTTATAATATTTCTTCACCTTTTATTCAAAATCTCCCCTACCTATGAAGATATAATTTTAATTTCTACATTATTGATTAACATGACATAAATATGAAGGTTTCTACCAAATTTATGGGACTTTCAATATTTTCAAATGGTATAATTCATGTTAATTAGTGAAACTTTAGTTTTTCTCAAAAAAGAAAAAGAAAAAATTAAAATAAAATAAATAATAATAATGATGATTATTATTATTAAAATAATAATAATAATAATAATAATAAT
>NW_019655624.1:0-423 GCF_002806865.2 Cucurbita pepo subsp. pepo
TTGCTCTCATGATTGACTGAGCTGCGAGCATTGATATTGCTTCATCCATCTTCCTACAGAGAAATTGGGAATGGGGGATGGGATTCGTGGTTTATGTCCCTTGAGGAGCAGGTTAGATAATGAATATTATGATTCAATCATCTTGAGCTACTAAGAAGTTTTTCAAGTTGTGATGTTTCTGTTTTATGTTTGGCAGTCCCAAATTGTTTGCAACAAGGTGGTATAGTTCTCCAGCTGGTTTTTGTTCCGATTGGATTTCGACATCGATGTTAACGTGCAACTAGTTCGTTATTATGACTACAGGTGAAGAAAATGAAAGAGCTAAAAGAGGGCTTCAACTTTGTTGGTCTCTCCCAGGTGATTCATGACGACTTGAGAACTATAATTCTGTAACTAACGTTAGTTTGTGTCTTGTCCAATCGT
>NW_019655625.1:0-423 GCF_002806865.2 Cucurbita pepo subsp. pepo
TTCCTTTTAATTCTGTTATCATTCAAATTCACAGATATGACGTATAAATTCTTCTTCCCAAATCTTTCCTTTCTTATTTACTTGTTAATTTTTTTTTAAACCGAATCTTTTCTTTCCTCTCTGTTCTGTATTTACTTCTTATCTTCCATCTTTTTCTCTATTTTTTTTTATTCTATTGACAGATATATTATCCTCAGTTATAGTTAATTTTCTATAACCTGATAACCAAAATCTAAATAGATGTACACAGAAAAGAGATCTGGTTCTGAATAATTAAACAAAGGAAAAGGAAATCGATAGGATAAATGAAAAAGAGATATGAAATATGACTTACCAGAAACAAAGATCTCTCTCCAATAATTAAATCTCTGGCTTCCATTGTAAATCTGGTTGTTGGTATTTTTTTTTTTCTTTTTTTTTTTT
>NW_019655626.1:0-423 GCF_002806865.2 Cucurbita pepo subsp. pepo
AAATCAAACACATTAGGAAGTTTCTTATGAAAGTACAACGTACTTTAAAAAAGAAAACAAAAATCACTTTTCTAATTAAATTTGCAATATGAATTATATAACAATGTTCTAGAAAAATGTTNTTTAGGCGTATTTTTATAGAAAATAGATTTTTTTGTTTTTTTGTTTTCTTTTTCAAAAAGAAAAAAAGAAAAAAGTACGTACACGAGTCTAAGTCAATTTTTATTAGGTACATTGGGCGTGGTATGTGAAGTTGAAGGTTTTAGTAGGCAAGTTTCCTCTAATAATTCAAATTTTTGTCCCAAAACTTACATTTGAAACTATGAATGGGAACTTGAGTTTCAACCATTTTCAGATCGAGTCCTAGAAAATTGCGTGTCATGCCTAAGTCCAATAACCAATAATTTTACTGTTTCTATGTAT
>NW_019655627.1:0-423 GCF_002806865.2 Cucurbita pepo subsp. pepo
TTTCAGAAAAAGACAAGTACAAAATGGCTTTCAATGTCCCTCTCAGACAATACGAATGGAACGTGATGCCATTTGGGCTAAAAAATGCTCCATCCGAATTTCAAAAGATTATGAATGATATTTTCAATCCTTTTCAATTGTTTATGTTGACGATGTTNTTTCTCAAAACTTCGATCAACACTTTAAGCATCTTCAAACATTTTTTACGACAGCCAAAAGAAGCTGTTTAGTTGTTCTAAACCAAAAATTAAACTTTTTCAAACAAAGATCAGTTTTCATGGATTTGAAATTCATTTGGGTCTCATTAAACCCATTCAAAGATCCATTGAGTTTGCCTCAAACTTTTCGGACCAAATTACTAATAAGACCCAACTACAAAAAATTTTGGGATGTCTCAATTATGTGTCTTTTTTCGTTCAAAAT
>NW_019655628.1:0-423 GCF_002806865.2 Cucurbita pepo subsp. pepo
GGGCCATCAATAAGTCAGCTCCTTCTACTGCACCTCAAGCAACTCTGGTTCAGGTCTTTGATGATTGTGACCAATATGCTTCATACTTTCCCGACCCAGGACAGCCTTTTTCATTTAACAGGCCACAGCCCTTCCTTCCCCTAAAGCCAGAACAGAAATGTCAAAATGGTTGAAAGAACAAGGGGAGCAGCTAGCCAAGTTAGAGNTAAGGGGAGAAGCTAGCCAAGTTAGAGGAAGAGTTGCAGAAAGTCAAGGTTCGTCAGACCATGGGCTCAACATGACCATTTTTACAGAGGCAAAATCTCCAGAAAAGCGATGCCTGACATAGACAAATACGATGGAACTGGCTGTCCTAAGACTCATCCGCAGCAGTTTTTNATTGTTCTCAAATGTAGGTTCTATGAGGCTCACTCAGAAGGCAGA
>NW_019655629.1:0-423 GCF_002806865.2 Cucurbita pepo subsp. pepo
ATAACGATTCAACTTTTCGTTTTATAGCCCTCCAACTACTATGAAAAAAAATATATTTGAGTAGAAGCTAAAAATATTTGCTGTTCAAGAAAAGGCATTTGGTTTAGTGGTATGATTCTCACTTTGGGTGCAAGAGGTTTTGAGTTCAATTCTTGAAATGCCCCTATGTCTAAATCTTTTCTTATCTAAGGACTTCATATTCGAAATCAACCTAACTTCATGCTCTTAATACTCATAGTCTTTCTTAACATCAAATCCCAAGGCTTGCAATACGACCTTAATACCTAGGCCTAAGGCTTCATACATACATTTCAAGTGGTATAACAATGTCATTAGGCTTCATACATACGTTTCAAGTGGTATAACAAGGGCATTTGGNTGTCATTAGGCTTCATACATACGTTTCAAGTGGTATAACAAGGG
>NW_019655630.1:0-423 GCF_002806865.2 Cucurbita pepo subsp. pepo
CAGAGGGGGTTGTGTCGGCCAGAAGCGTCACTGAAACTCCAGAGGGGGTTTTGTCGGCCGGAAGCATCGCTAAAACTCCAGAGGGGGTTGGGTCGGCCGGAAGCGTCGCTGAAACTCCAGAGGGGGTTGTGTCGGCCGGAAGCGTCGCTGAAACTCCAGAGNTCCAGAGGGGGTTGTGTCGGCCGGAAGCGTCGCTGAAACTCCAGAGGCGGTTGTGTCGGCCGGAAGCGTCTCTAAAACTCCAGAGGGGGTTGCGTCGGCTGGAAGCGTCACTGAAACTCCAGAGGAGGTTGCATGGGCCGGAAGACTCTTGCTGAAACACCAGAGGTGAAGCAAGTGGGAGTTGAGGTTGAGTTGCTCAAAGATTCACAAAGTGATGGTATAACGGATACTCATGAAACTCCTGAGACTCTTGCTGAGAAA
>NW_019655631.1:0-422 GCF_002806865.2 Cucurbita pepo subsp. pepo
ATTCACATGCCTATTAATTTCCCACTTGTACTCTCTCTCTCTCGACTAATTTTAAGAAAGAACAAATTATAGTATGCTCGGGTTTAGGATTTAGGGTTTAGGTCCAGGACCTTGTTTCGAAGGATTGGCCAAACGAGCCAAGGTCCAACACCCAAGGGGGCGGCCAAATAGGCTTAAGCAAATTCATGGACGGACCTGTTTAAAGTTGGATTAGAGTTAGCCTTGAAAATTTTTGAACCTTTGCTCGGGATGTCGCATCTTGAATTTATATGGGTGGATTACTATCTTCATCCTCTTCTCGAACTTTGTACTGGAGTATTTACGTCTAATTTTGAAAGAAAAAAAATTATAGAAATAAAAATGATGGTGACGTGGCCACATGGTTTCAATGAATATAAAGGGACAATTATATGAAACCAAAA
>NW_019655632.1:0-422 GCF_002806865.2 Cucurbita pepo subsp. pepo
AAAAATTTAAAAAACAAAAAGAAACAGATAAGCCTACGTTCATTTTCTAACCTTAATTTTATTATTATTCATCAATTCAGGCCTTTCTGTTACACTGATCATCAAGCTCACGACGGCTGCCGCAGTTTGAGGGCGGACAGAAATGCTTCCGGTGGCATTGTGCTGGCGCTGCTCGCACCCTTACTATATGTTATAGTGGATGCACTCATGCGCTCACATCGGGGACACATGGTTATTGCAGAAATTGGGAGGGGCGGCTGTCGACCGTGAGCTGAGACGACCGCAGTCGGAGCAACCTTCATGGCTCTCAGCTCCTCCAGCTCCTGCCGGAGACGGCGGTTTTGCTCCGTCAATGATCCAAACCATCTCTTCAAATACTCACATTCCCTCTCAGTTTGCTTCAGCTTGCTCCTACAATATTA
>NW_019655633.1:0-422 GCF_002806865.2 Cucurbita pepo subsp. pepo
GGAACAAGAATCGAGCAAGGTCGAGCACCTAGCTGTTGGTAATAAGTGTTTAGATTTTGAGTCTCCTACTCTCAGGTTTCTTCCAAATTCGAGAGCAAATCTCCACCATTTCCTTTCAAACTTGTTCCTATAGTTTCTAAACAACATTACCCACAAGTTCTATGAAGGAATAGAGTCCTGAAAGTGCCTAGAAACCATTCGCCCAATCCAATCTGCCATTAAAAAGCTTCAAGGAAAACTCAAAATTCCAATCCAAGGATATACAAGTATTCTTCGAGCAAGGACGACCCCAATAGGTTTCTGCACCTCCCAGGAATGTTTCCATAGAAGACTGCGAAGAGAAATAACATCAGGAACGTTCCCAATTGAAGAAAATCCGTTTCGGGCTCAAATTGGAGGTAAGTGTCGAATTCCTATCTACG
>NW_019655634.1:0-422 GCF_002806865.2 Cucurbita pepo subsp. pepo
GACAAATGATCGACAAAAAAAGGGAGGCAAAACTGGGGAAACCTTGGCAGCTTCACCGATAGTTTGGGTAAGAAGGAGTGTACATACAGCTCTCGGCATGCTTCACCAAGTCCTTTGGTTGAGGAAGGCGACCGGCCAAACCAAGTTCATAAGCCTTTGCAGCTACTTTTGCTGCAATATTTGCTGAAATCTTTCTGATGTTGGTAAATGGAGGGAATATGAGTCCCTTGTCCAAGTTCTCTTGTGTAACCTGTGCAGCAAGAGCTTCCGCTGTTCCAACAAAACAATGAAGTTAAAGAACAGATTGAGCATCATCTTTGAAAGAGACCAGAGGTTACGCAATATCAGAACAGGTTACCACTTTGTATGGATGGTATCATAATTGGTAAGTTAAGTCTATTGATCATTTTGGATTGTGTATC
>NW_019655635.1:0-422 GCF_002806865.2 Cucurbita pepo subsp. pepo
AACTAGAAATTGCAGTTTAAAATAAAATATAAGTCGATAAAAATTTGAGAGTAATAAAATGAAAAAAAATGTGAAAGATAGAGCAGATACCGTGATCATCATGACTAGTAGTACTCCATCATGTTAGAATCGTATGTCCTTGTCTTTTTTCAAAACACTTTTAGATAGTTCGAATATTGAAAATATTCTATCTATTAAGGTTAGATAAACATGGAGTCACAAATCTATATCAAAAAACTAAATGATATACAAATCATTCGAAACTTGGTCGACTATCGCCTACCATATATTCACAAATGTGTAATGTCACATGTCATACTCATGAAAATTATTCAATTCTCACACTAGTAGACAATTGCCCCCAAGGTTTTAGCTTTAGTCTATGATATATTTTCTTGAATTTTTAAACACTTAGTCTTGAG
>NW_019655636.1:0-422 GCF_002806865.2 Cucurbita pepo subsp. pepo
CTTTTCTTTAGCCAATGGCTAAGTTTCTTTGCAATTCTATGTAGTTTAGATTGCATGTATAACCATTCAAGCTAGATATGATCGATCTTGCTTGTGGAGTGATTCGAATCTCAAACAATGTTCTTGTCTTGAGATATTCGATCGACAAGGTAATCCGAATCTTACTCCCCTTGTAGTGATTTCTTATCTTATCATTTGGTAACAGAGCGTTAGGCTCAAGATCGAATATCCGAATCTTACTCCCCTTGTAGTGATTCCTTATCTTATCAACATGTTTTCAGGAAAGTAGCACCCAAGAGAGGGGTGTTGAGGTTTGAGAAAAAGGTAATGATATGAACCAAGAGACATCAATCATACAATATACTTCAATGAAGATGTGAAGAAAAGGTTGTCAAAATTATCAAAAGATGTTTCAACTCATG
>NW_019655637.1:0-422 GCF_002806865.2 Cucurbita pepo subsp. pepo
TGGAATTTGTTGGCGTTATTACGAAAATAATATGATAAATAGGTTATCAAAACTGGGTAAAATATTTATTTTATCATATTTTAACGTCATGTCCGAGTATAATTTAATTGATAATAATATTTGACTAAAAAACTGAAATAAAAGAACCTTTATATTATACTGCTCTTGTTCTTCAATTTATTAAAGATTATAACCAAGGAAGAATAACTTCCCCAACTTAAAATTTTAAAGAGAATATTATATTATTACAAAATATAATCCACCATTAGATTCTTCACCTTTTGAGTTGTTAAACTAAAAAAACTCAGCAAAAATCCAAACATTAGAAATAACAGCATACACAGTCTTGAAATTATATTTTAACATTACCCAAATTTAATTTTGATAAGATTATGAATTTTAGTGAATTTTTTTTTTTTTTT
>NW_019655639.1:0-422 GCF_002806865.2 Cucurbita pepo subsp. pepo
TGAATTGCTTTTCTTTGTAATTGTTTTAATGATTTTATTATGAACATGCAAGTTCATGACATTGCTTTCAAATGTTTTAACATATTTATCTGTATTTTTTAATTAAGTCATGTATGTAGTAACGCCTCTATTTCAATAGGAAAAATAGGGTCGTTACAAAGGACCTCATGCATTTGTATGTCACATGCATCGAAATAATTTTCTGTCATGATTTATTAAGGATGTGTACACTACAATATTATCTACACCATGATATTACGTGTGCTTCTTTCTCTCTAGGCATTTTTGGCTGCGTGAGTGTACGCTAGCTGAAGGCTAGGTCTAGGGGTACATATAGAAGGCTACCTAGGGGTCCATGCGCGCGTGCATGGACTAAGTGTAGAGGATTACTGACATCCAATTCAACCCGAACTGAAAAGTGA
>NW_019655640.1:0-422 GCF_002806865.2 Cucurbita pepo subsp. pepo
ATGGAAGGTCTCATAGAGTATAGGAACATTAAGAAATTTATAGCTGATAACGATGCCAATAATGTTCCAATGGACCGCAACTTTGTCATTGGCTACACAAACTTTGGCTCAACTTGGATTGCCTACGAAGATGAGGACACCATAAAGTTCAAGATTTCAAGAGTTAAAGACAACTTGGGATTGAATGGTTACTTTGTTTGGAACATTGCAGCTGATGATGAACATCATTCTCTTGCCAAGGTAGCTTCAAGAGAGTGGAAAAAAGGCCAAGGCTTTTGTTGTTGCTTAATATGATTTTCTTTCTATTTGTTATTAAGGTCGTTGATGCGTCGGGTTTAGATCAATAGATCAAATTTTCTGCCGAGGAAAACCCGAAAAATCATCTCGAATCATAGAGAAACCTTATGAATCTAAAGAAAAAC
>NW_019655641.1:0-422 GCF_002806865.2 Cucurbita pepo subsp. pepo
TACTCTTTACTATTATATGTCATCCTTTCAAATCATAATTATTTCAACTGTATGATGCATACAAGCACCGCCAATTGAGACCACCCATTACTAGATGTTATTTTGTGACTATTTGTCAATTCGCATATGGTATAATANTCCTTGTGTCGGCTAACTATTGCGATACTATGCACATTCTTGTCAATTTAGATAAGTCCACGGTTAGATGGTAGTTTGAGACTCCCCAAACAAGCTCAACTCAATAACCTAATGACATTACGTACCATGTGCATCTAGGACCCAATGCAGGTCCTGTCAATCCAGACAATTCACTATTAAAGGTTAACTAGTGACCCTTTAATAGTCCCGACATTGTATAATCATAATGAAAGTGACATTCATGCATCGACTAGCTCCTAAAATACATATGCAAATCCTTGTCA
>NW_019655642.1:0-422 GCF_002806865.2 Cucurbita pepo subsp. pepo
ATTAGGCATTCATCCTCTTTCGGGTATTTAAAACAAAACCTACTCCTAACGAACTAGCTCTCTCTTTCTTTCATCTTCTCGTCGAGCTGCTAGTACTAAGGTAAACCAAGAATTATATCCTTTATCTACATCTATAATTGAATAGTAGCTTTCCATGCAAGTGAAATAAAAGAATACGAGCTAAGCGAATGGATTCTATCCCTATCTTTCTCTTTTGTACCAGTTAATTAGCTGAGAGTTCTTTTCATTTTTGCATTTGACTGCCTAATTCTCTTTCCCTTCCCCAATAATAAGCTATTTATCCTAATTTAGGATACCGATACCAGGCCTTGNTTATTTATCCTAATTTAGGATACCGATACCAGGCCTTGCTTGGCTAGTGAATTCTCACTTGTTTTTCTTCTGTAAGCTGTAAAGACTGA
>NW_019655643.1:0-422 GCF_002806865.2 Cucurbita pepo subsp. pepo
CTCAAGCCATGTGCTACTACATTTTTCAGGTTAAGGCAAGATTCCTGTATGGCTGACGACGACATCGCAACTTAAGACCATAGCACATGCATAGGATAGTAGTATTTATTTTCTTAGACTTAGGCTAGAATAGGATGTTTTTAACTTAAACTCTTATTTATTTGATTTAGTCGTTTGTTGTGTCATTTTAAAGTTGTTTTTGAAACATGTATGTCCATGGTTGTATTTTAACATAAAGGTTATGTTTTATGGAATTCAAATGAAGNCAAAAAAATTTGGGTCGTTACAGCTATCATGTCAACGCTTTGCATTATAAGTTTTCTATCATCTTTGCTCAGAGTATACTCTTACAAAATTTTCAGCTGATATATTAAAACAACATTTTATAAGGTAATGGAACAAAAAAAAAAAAAAAAAAAAAA
>NW_019655644.1:0-422 GCF_002806865.2 Cucurbita pepo subsp. pepo
TGAACTCCGGGGAACCTATCCTAATAGCCTTTACAGTTCAAAAAAGAAAGAAGAGAGAGGAAAGCCGAAAGATTCATTCGACTGAACTACTAAACCTCTCCAACAAGAAGGAAGCGTTGAACTACTCGAGAACGAGGTAACCTGATTGAACCTATTGATGAATGAAAGAGAGTTAACTGTCATACTCAACTCCTGAACCTCTATTACATTACCTTTCTTCTTACTTCATAGGGTTAAAAGGTCTCTTTTCTTTCTAATCCTTTGCAGTCGAGTCAATGAAATCCTCTCCTTCACCTGAACGGTCTCACAACTATTTTCCTCTCTTACAGTCTCACTGCTTCGCNACTATTTTCCTCTCTTACAGTCTCACTGCTTCGCCCTTATGTAATTAAGTCATTGTAATGCCAAACTGATTAGCTAAG
>NW_019655645.1:0-422 GCF_002806865.2 Cucurbita pepo subsp. pepo
CGCCGGAAAATCGCGCAGGCAGTCGGGCGAAGAGGACGAAGACCGACCCGTGATCTGGATCTAGAAACCCGAACCGAACCCCGTACCTTCGGTCAGCCAGAACCCACGTTACCCGCAGCCCAAACACCCGACCTTCAATCGCAAGCCGGCCCATCAACCCGCGGCCTGTCACCCGCGAGCCGGCCCATCACCACGTGGCCCGTCACCTGCGTTCGGTCCGAGACCCGCGCGCGGCCCGTTAACCCGCGCCTCGACCCGAGACGCCTGCACACACGTCGCTCTCGGATTGTGCCACGTGTCACATCTGCAGCGCGGCTACTCTCGGCTCAGGCGGCTTCATCGGCTCGGTGGTGGCTCGGCGGCTCCGGTGGNATCCAGCCTGTTTGACACCGTTCCGACCCTCCCGGACCTAGTTTCGGCCC
>NW_019655646.1:0-422 GCF_002806865.2 Cucurbita pepo subsp. pepo
ACCATCTACTATATATAGCTATTTATGATATATAGCTTTACCGGATATACCTATATAGCCATTTACTATATATAGCTTTACCTGATTTAACCAGCTACTATATATAGCTATTTATGATATATAGCTTTACAAAATATAGCTTTACCGGATATACCTTTACCAAATATAGTTTTACCGGATATAATNTTGACCAAGCTATAAATAAGCAGCCAGCTCCATAACCTAAGAGGACCCAACTAGGTTCGAATTGCTGACCTTTTGATCTGCAATCAAATGCTCTAACATTGAGCTATAGTCCAATTTTGTATGATCTCAACCTTAGTGACCCCTTCTACAGATTATCGGTCCAAAAGTGACCCTACCGAATCGTCTATGGACCAATTTGTATAAATTGGTGGATTACCTATCAGGAATTAAACACA
>NW_019655647.1:0-422 GCF_002806865.2 Cucurbita pepo subsp. pepo
ATAGAAAGGGAACAAATAACACTCTCACTGGTAAGGTCAACAAACAGTCTAATAAGACTCGAAGCTATCAATTTAATGTCTATTAGGTCTAGAAATTTTAGGTCGATGACCTTGACAAAAAAAATTAAACTTCAAATTGAAAACTTGAGGACATTAAAACTTTTTAAAATTCAAGGACTAAGTAGACATAAACCAGAAAGTTCAAGGATTAAACNAAACAAATTAATAAAAATAACACATTTCAAAAAACCAACTAATGAGAGAAAAAATATGACAAATGATTTTCTCTCTCAATGCACGAGGATGCCATTCTAAGCTTATAAATGTTTGAACCATAATCCTCCAAAAGGACATGAAGAAGACTATCAAAAGCTGTGAAGGTAATACCTCTCTGGTGCTGTAGAAAATAGTTCTTCAAGATC
>NW_019655648.1:0-422 GCF_002806865.2 Cucurbita pepo subsp. pepo
AAGTAATTGCAACATATTAATATCTTTCCATATAAGAAAAAGGAAAAGTTAAATCTTACTACTAACTTTTTCAAATGACATCTCTCTCCAATGATCTGCCTAACCATCTCTCCATTATCTTCCTTTTTTTTTCTCCCACAAAATCTATCTGCCTTTCTTCTCTCCAGAAAATTGCCTTTTTCTCAGAAGATCAATCTGCCTTTCTTCTCCCCCATAAAATCTTTTCTTACTTTTTCTCTTTTGGTTGTAGAATTATTGATGACGGATGAAGAGGCATTTTAGNTCTCTTTTGGTTGTAGAATTATTGATGACGGATGAAGAGGCATTTTAGGGTAGGGGGGAGAGATTAAAGGAGAGGTGATAAGTTAATCTTTTTTTCTGGCTTATTTTATTATTTTTATTTTACTATTATTATTATTATT
>NW_019655649.1:0-421 GCF_002806865.2 Cucurbita pepo subsp. pepo
TATAGCTTTACCGGATATACCCGTTGACCAAGCTATAAATACACGGAGTAGACTCCATAACTCAACAATCCTAATCAGTGACGTCACCCATGCATACTTATCTCATTAAGCGGAAGCTCATCATAAATAACCTTAAAAGGGTCTTTCATAAAAATTCATGAATCAAAAACAAAACCTAAACTCTGAAAATAAACCTTCAATACTGAATTCAAAATAAATCCGCGTTGGGCCGAAACGCACAGGGCCCGCGTTCGTTCCGTGGGCTGGTCCAGAGGCCAAACATGAACCCGACCTGTTTTCCTTCGTCTTCCTTACCCGAAATCTCGCGAAAACCCTAATCGTCGCTGCGCCGCCAACGACGACGTCACAACACCGATTCGGATGATGCGACGACACCCCTCGCCTATTCCGACCGACGCGC
>NW_019655650.1:0-421 GCF_002806865.2 Cucurbita pepo subsp. pepo
CTTGACCAGACCATTTCGCGCGAGGCTGACAATTACGCCTACAGCCGCGCATATGATGACGTAATCCCTGAGTATCAGCAGTCGCTTCAGAACCTGCAGCAGGGCCGAATCGATAACGTAGCTGACCTGCGGGCGGAGATGGCCGCAAATGAGCATGCAGCCAGTCGTCTGGATGCAACGCTTAAATCGCGGACTGAACAATATCAGCAACAGCGTATTAAGTATCGTGATGCACGTCAGCGAGCACTGGCCGATATTGAAAGTGAAAAGCAGGCTCTCTCTTCACGTAACGACGAAATAAATAAGGCTCTGGAAGGTAATGCCGCGGCAGAGAAAGCCTCAGGGGAGCTAAGCGCAATCGGTCGCGGAGAAATCCCTGAGGGACTGGCAGGAAGAATCAGCGATCGTGCCGGTCAGATAA
>NW_019655651.1:0-421 GCF_002806865.2 Cucurbita pepo subsp. pepo
ACGGTTTCTATGGACAAATTATATTAAAACAATCTTGTGTTAATTGGTATGTCAGGACCTATGTGCCAAGGGACAGTCTCACATAGACAGTTTCTATGGACAAATTCTATTAAAACAATCTTGTGTTAATTGGTATGTCAAGACCTATGGGCCAAGGGAAAGTCTCACATAGACAGTTTCTATGGACAAACTATGTTAAAACAATCTTGTGTTAATTGGTATGGAAATAGTTCAGTACAAGTAGATACGGGATTATGTCTTTAGGGAATATCGAAAGCATCAGAAACCAATCTAGAAAACAGGACGTTACAAATTATAAAACTCTCAGTTATTTGAATATACATTTTTGTTAGAAGCACCTTCCAAATATCTCGAACTCGAATACGAATTTATGATGAAACGTTATGATAATGTTTATCCT
>NW_019655652.1:0-421 GCF_002806865.2 Cucurbita pepo subsp. pepo
TACAACAGGCCCAGGAACAAGCCCAAGCATAGGCCCAAGCATAGGCGTTGGCACTGGCACAGGTACAAGCACAGGCGTTGGCACTGGCACAGGTACAAGCACAGGTACAGGCACAGGCACAGACACAAGCCAATGCCCTAGTAAACCCTCCACAACCTGTTAGATGTTTAAACTGGATAAGGGATTTCAAGAGATACGACCCTCGACCATTCACTGGTTCCTTAGTAGACCCCATAGAAGCCCAAATGTGGATTGCAGTAGTGGAAACCACCTTTGAGACTATAGAGTGCCCAGAGAACCAAAAGGTGGCCTGTGCAACCTTCGTCCTACAAAAGGACGCAGAGATATGGTGGAGAGATAACAAAACCTTTCTTAACCCCGAAGGGGAACCGATGAACTGGGAACGATTTCAGGAGGCCTT
>NW_019655653.1:0-421 GCF_002806865.2 Cucurbita pepo subsp. pepo
AAAAAACACTTACAGACACAGCACAAGACTCTACGCAACCACAACAACTATGTCGTACAGCAAAAACGACTTCGGATTTCAAGAAGAATAATTTTATATGTTCAAAACTACGCATTGAAATTTGAACCAAAAACAACATTTTAATCCAAAAAACATAAAACAAAACAAAAAACAAGACATTTTTCAGCATTATTTTCCAATTTTGCTCTTAAACATAATGGGAGAAGAGGGGACGATAAAGCATCGTGAAGTGAAGGGTTTTTTTTGTTTTTGATTTTGGGTTTACTACAAATTTTAAGCAGATCTATTGAAATGTAGACATAATAAACAGAAATGGAGAAAGAGTTCATGAGATGAGGAAGAGTTAAATGAAAAATGAAGCTGCGTAGCTATAGCTTAGCAATGTAGTTGTTTTTTTTTT
>NW_019655654.1:0-421 GCF_002806865.2 Cucurbita pepo subsp. pepo
ATCACGATTCTCTACAATAATATGATATTGTCAAAGCATAAACTATCATGACTTGGCTCTCGGATTTCCTAAAAGGCCTCACAACAATGGAAATATATTCCTTACTTGTAAATTATTCCTTGGGATGGTTGAACACAACTCTGTGTGGGAAACACTCATATTTGAGCGTAAGTTATCATGGCTTGGCTATGGGCTTCCCCAAAACGCCTCATAACAATTGAGACATATTCTTTACTGGTAAATTATTCTTTGGGATTGTTGAACACAACTTTCTATAGGAAACACTTACATTTTTTATTTAAACGAATCGAGAAGAGATTACAAGACACAGAACTGTGACATTGACATGTAGGGTGGAATGCAAATATGGTGGAACGTCAATCCAGTTCGTGGTGGACGCAGGGTCGAACCCAAACTATTT
>NW_019655655.1:0-421 GCF_002806865.2 Cucurbita pepo subsp. pepo
AACAGTAATGAAGCTATATTTTTGTAGCTACCATGTGTTTGCCGGACCAGCCGGACCATATATTCAACTTTTGAAGTAAGGACTATTTGTGTCCACTTTGAGTGGAAGCTTTCATGACTTTGCTTTGGGCGACTTTGCTTTGGGCTTCCCAAAAGGCCTAACCGATGGAGATAGTATTCGTCACTTATAAACATTCCCTAAATTAGTCAATGTTGAACTTCCATCATCAAGGACCATGGCCCTATCCAATTCTATGAGCCTATTCGTCCTCCATCTCACTCACTTCTTATATATAAATACAAATATATCTATATATTTATATATGAAAATAAGGCAAAAAAATATTTGAACCTAATTGACACGAACAATTTCTATTCCAGACGTCACAAAAATAAATGAAATTTATTGATAACACGAACAT
>NW_019655656.1:0-421 GCF_002806865.2 Cucurbita pepo subsp. pepo
AAAAAAAAAAAAAAAACATATAAACCTAATTCTTTTCGTGACAAACAATCAGGATCATCAAACATAACGAACGCAGGCAAACGCTTGTAAAATGTAATGTAACTAGCAATAACATCGAAAGATTTAAGAGCATACTGAAAAAAAGTAGCTGATTCAGAGGACAATCCGATGCAACGTACAGATTATAACGAAGAATGACGGATTATAGCGAGAGATTTGATCGGAAATCCTCCCGATATCGGAAATTGAAGCAACGTTCTACACTGTCGCGCGCGAAAAGATTTGTAGCGGCAAAATTTTGGAAGCGTTCCGATCAGGTAAAATTAAACCTGGACGTCTCTTGTAAATCAGATCCTTCTTACGACGTCGTTTTAAGACTACTATTTCTATTCTAATTTCCAAAACATTTTTTTTTATCCTT
>NW_019655657.1:0-421 GCF_002806865.2 Cucurbita pepo subsp. pepo
TTTTGAAGGCCATAAATGATTAAACCAACGAAAGTAAATTGTGAATTGGCAGAGCAGAGAGTTACAAGCATTCCCCCAATTCTAAGACCTCGTCGTTGCAAATCAAGAAGTTACCAACTTGGCTGCAAATTAGACAATGTCAAGGCTAGAATGAAGAAGTGGAACTTCCCTATTTCCAAATCAGACCTCTTTAAATGTCAAGGCTGGTAGGCTCACATTCGCTCAAATCATACCTCATTAAGCATCCCCCCTAACAATCGTCTCTTCAAAATTTCAGTTAATATGGACAAAAAGAAAAGTTATGGAGGGATTTCATTTGGAGGGAAGCTAGAGATGATATAAGGCTGTCACTTGCAAGTTGAAGATATTCATGAAGAGCTAGCAATTTCGAGGAAGATTATTAGAAGTATAATATGGATTC
>NW_019655658.1:0-421 GCF_002806865.2 Cucurbita pepo subsp. pepo
GGTACATGCACGTGATCAGTTGTTGGATTCATATCATTTGACTAATCTTAATATAATTAAACCAATCATATTAGCCTAATTTTAAACATCTACAAATTTATTAAGGGAGAAAACAATTATTATTATTATTATTATTTTTTAATAAAAGGTCCTATAGTAAAACAAAAAATTAATTAGGAAAATAGAAATTATGGAATAAAACTATTGAACAAAATATTTTAACAAAAAAATAAAAATTAGGAATAAATATTTGGAAAGTAGGCTGAATTAGGACCAAGTGAATGGGAGAATAACATTAACTTTCATTTTTTTTCTACTCTTTTTTGGATTTTGAGAGAGCTTTTGACCTCTGAACAAGCATGTGGCTGTACATATGTGGATTCCTGCACAACACAGTTTCTATATTACCAAAAGGAGCAAA
>NW_019655659.1:0-421 GCF_002806865.2 Cucurbita pepo subsp. pepo
TAACCGTATTTGACATAATCAAATTCTTCTAACAATCCCTCTCTTAAACTTATTATTGTTTGTAAAAAATTATTTCAAGTCAGAAAAGCTCTGCACACAAAGTTGTTCAGACAACTTCTGAAATACTTCTAATTTAAGATGCTTTGTTAACAAATCAGCAAGTTGATTTCGGATACCACAAAATAATAAAGTAACCGTTCCTTTTTTTGAAAGATCTCTAAGAAAGTGAAATCTTACTCTTATCTGTTTGGAACGTCCATGTAAAACTAGATTTTTGGATAGCTTAATAATTGAAGTATTATCACACATTAGCTTTGTTCCTTCAAGTTGACAGTGACCAATCTCTTTGAGTATCCTCATCCAAACAGCTTGACATGCATAGGCACTAGCAGCAACAAACTCAGCTTCTGTGGTTGATAAG
>NW_019655660.1:0-421 GCF_002806865.2 Cucurbita pepo subsp. pepo
TGAGAATCTTAAAATACATCAATAAATGGGCGTTGAAATAAGGCAGCGGACTCAGACTATGGGTTACCTGTAATCTTTCCGAAACAAAGAAAGAATGATGCATTTGAAGTGAGATATTTGTGTTCCTTCTTCCCATTCCACCCGGTGCTCTCTATCTCTGTTCAACTCCTACAGTAGAAGATTGCTGGGAAATGGGTTTCACCAACACCAGATGAAGCTGATGGAATGGCAGTCGAAGAAGAAGAAGAAGGGAATCCTGATGATGCTGCAGCAGAGAAGAGTGGCACGGAGGTTGTTCCACTTGGGTGGCCATGGATTTGCCACTCCCATGACCCAACCCCCATCCTCATCTCTGTTGCTCTTTCCTGCATTTTTTACCAATTTTAATCATCTTACTAATTCAAACATCCATCCAAAACAC
>NW_019655661.1:0-421 GCF_002806865.2 Cucurbita pepo subsp. pepo
AAATGTGTGCTTGAAAAATGTGTGCGTTGGCAGTGGTGGGCAGTGGAACTCGGGAGGTCAATGCGACAATGAAACGGAGCCAATATATAAGGAAGCATACTTGGGGAAGTACCCAAAGAAAATGAGGGCTCTGGAGTATGTGATGCGGAAGATGAAAACGCGGACGTCCTACTTAAACATCACCAGGATGACTCATTATCGGAAGGATGCGCACCCTTCCATTTATAGAATGGAATACAAGACGGAGGAAGAAAGACGTGCAAGCGTGGGAGTTCAAGATTGCAGCCATTGGTGCTTGCCCGGGGTACCCGACACATGGAACGAGCTGCTTTATGTGTCTCTCTTAAGGATGGCCAACAAATTTTGGAGAGACTAAGCTCCAACATTTGCAAATCACCACCGTTTCCTTTTTCTTTTTTTT
>NW_019655662.1:0-421 GCF_002806865.2 Cucurbita pepo subsp. pepo
ATATATATATATATATACATTATGTAAAATAAGTGTTTTTGGTTCAAAATACAAAAAGATCGGAAGAAAATATATAAAAACTGAGACGTCTGGTCTTATTTTCTCCAAAGGCCTAAGCCCTTCAAATTCCTGATCCTGAGAAAGACATTTTTATACCCTAAGAGGGAATTTGAAGGGCTTAGGCCTTTCGAGAAGGATTAGGAATGAAAACATAAGCAAAAATGATTAAAATGTCGTTTTTACAATTTCTAAGAAACTTTTGGGATTTTTAATTCCATATCTAGGGTAAATTTCAAGATAAAAAAAATGACGAAGAATGTTTAGAAAAATTATGGATTTTTCAAGAATAATAATAATAAAAATATTCACAAAGTGGGAAATTATCAAAATACCCCTGAAATTATGGATAATTACAAAAGTG
>NW_019655663.1:0-421 GCF_002806865.2 Cucurbita pepo subsp. pepo
CTAATACATAAGTTGAAATCATCATATACATGGTTGCAATCAAATTATAACCCAATTTGCTAGTGAACTATATAAGGGGGAGGGGCAACCAATTAGATATTCAATGATATGAAGGGAAGATCAAAAGGCCATCTATGTTGCCCATCTCAAGGTGCTAATAAATCTTAACAATGAGCATTGAATATGAACAAGTGCTCAAGGAAATATAGGTGGGATTCATCTAATAACAACACAACCAATATCTGTACATCTAACATGTTCAAGATCAAAAGTAATAAGCTATACCATGCTTTCAATTGATAGTCAAGAATACAAAGGAAGGAAAGACGGTTTAGTTTTCACCACTCGGAACCGAGATCACTTTTCAACAATTCATGATTCATTCATATCAAATGAGATAGACTTAGAATTCAACTTCCAA
>NW_019655664.1:0-421 GCF_002806865.2 Cucurbita pepo subsp. pepo
GCCCTTTTATAGCTGTTACACGTGTTCTAAATTTATCCGGGGTTTGTAAATTGAAGGTTTCCCGAGGTGGTCAGTCAGTGACTCTTGTTGGGACAAGCTTGGTTATATTTGGCGGGCAAGATGCTAAAAGAACACTTCTGAACGACTTGCACATTCTTGACCTAGAAACCATGACTTGGGATGAAATTGATGCAGTGTAAGAAAATAAAAAAAGAATTCAGCTTACGTCTTTCTCCTATGGAGCTGTACTTTTCTTTCAATTTCCCATTTTTGTTGGGTGGGAACAGGAAGTCATTTATGATTTAATTTAATTATTTTTGTTTTGTACCCTGAAATTGGCAATACTTGGAGAACAGAGGATTTTAAAGTCTTTTGAATTTTGTTTAGCTCTAAGAGAATGAAGTATTCCATTATATATTTG
>NW_019655665.1:0-421 GCF_002806865.2 Cucurbita pepo subsp. pepo
AAAATCTAAAAATTATACTCGGGAATGGATGCAGGTACGAGAAGTAGACGAGTTTATGCTCGGGGAAGGAGTGGACACGACCGGGGTTGGAACTAAGATCCTAACATGCAATTGCACCATGGATGTAATTGTGGACAACTACTCAAAGCTCTTTGCCCTTCACATTCTTCCTCCATCTCTTCACATGTCTTTTGGGCCTCTTCCTATTGCAACCTCCCAAGTAACCCATCATTCTCTATGCCTCTTAAATTAAATTAGTTTAACAATCAATTTAATCCTATTGTTTTTGTGGGTTATTCAATTAGGGTCCGAGATTGTACGCGGAGAGTGGAACGACGACGTTTCGATTGAATGTGGGTATCAGTAAGAAGCCAATGTATGGTGCGGGGAGAGAAATAGAGGATAAGCTTGAATCAGGAGC
>NW_019655666.1:0-421 GCF_002806865.2 Cucurbita pepo subsp. pepo
AGATTTAAGGAACATTAAGATAACCCACTAAATGAGCTCTGGTGTCTATAAAATTTTATTGTTGAGCGTAATATATCATTATAAGGTTATGTATGAAATTTTGCGGTCATTGGATAAGGATAAGTAGGTAAACCAAGAAACGGGAAGAAATGACCATAATGCCCCTAAGGATATCTACCTACGGTTCATGACCAAGATGACTTCCAAATGCTATGAAACTCTACAGTAAATCTTATTTATGATGCTTGATTAGGTAATGAAGTTTGAAAACCATTGTAACTCGTTAAGGAGCAAAACCAAGAATTAGGGGTAAAATGACCATAATGCCCGTACGGAAGACTACCTATGGGTTAAGCCGTAAATGACCTTCCAACATTATTAAATGTTGTATGAATCCTTATCTTAAGAGGTTGTATAAGGA
>NW_019655667.1:0-421 GCF_002806865.2 Cucurbita pepo subsp. pepo
AAGAATTGGATGATTCCACACCACATATTTTTAATTTGAAACAGATTATAGGAAAAAGAAAATTTTCCATTTGTCATTTACCCAGCAAATTAATACTCTTAAGAGCTAGCAGGGAAATTTTTTACTTGTGGGTTTTTCTTTTCCATATCACAAAGGACTAGGAGAGGTTCTTTATGGAGATTAGGATTGATTGCATTAGAAGAAAGGCAACGGATTTATAAGGGAAAGCACCAGAGCTTCCTAAGCTACAAAAGATCTCTCTGACTTTGGAGTTAACATCATATAATCATTCTGAACAAGACTAACTCATTTGCTCATTTCTGCTTCAAAACAAATTCTTTAAAGCTTGCAGCTATTAACCACGTTCTACTGATTTTATTATTATTATTTTCTTTTTTGGAGCAGGGGAATGTAAAAATTC
>NW_019655668.1:0-421 GCF_002806865.2 Cucurbita pepo subsp. pepo
GATCCGGAAGAGTAAGTCAAGAAAGAGAAGCTAGCTCATGATCCTGAACCGCTATTACCTCACCAGAACCTGAACAGAATGAAAGAATCAGATATTCCTTTCTTTACTGTCGAGTCAATGAATTAGTTGCTTTACAAGAGAATTGATTGAAGGGAGGGGAGAAATGAAAGATTAATTCGACTTGCCAGGAGGGAGAGTACGGGAACGAACCTNGCTTACTTGCGCATATTTCTAGTTAGCTAGGGTTCAAGCTTATTGCCGATACTAATATATAGCCACTTCCCTGAAAAGGTTGACAAAATGGGTTTGATTTGCTCTGATACTGGAGCGAAGATATTCATTACATCGATCTCATTAATGATTCATTCTGGACAATTCTATTAATGATCAAAAGTACTCCCAGCAAAATCGTACCCTTTAG
>NW_019655669.1:0-421 GCF_002806865.2 Cucurbita pepo subsp. pepo
TAATGTTTGCTGCTTTTTCAATCTCGACAGACAGAAGGACAACATTTTTAAAAGAAAGTGTTCGTTGGTATAACCAACCCGGCCACCGCCCCTTTTTTGAAACATTTTGCGCCCGGGAATGAGAGATCCGTAATATGCCTATTCCGACGAAATGCTATNACGTAAGAAATAGTCGAATGAAATGTAAATCGGGAGAAAAGAGTAACAATGAATGAGAGACGGTGAGATACAATGTTCATCTTGTATTTGTCTTAGTTTACCAACCAGCAAGCAGCGTTCAGAACCAGCCAAGAAGAAAAAAAGAAAGAAAGTCAATGCTTACCTTACTACTATGCTAGAAGTTCAATCAAGATTTTTTGACTCTGAAGAGGGNGGATTTTATGGATAAGTTAGTCAAAATAATGGATGATCTTTGGGAGAC
>NW_019655670.1:0-421 GCF_002806865.2 Cucurbita pepo subsp. pepo
GTTATCATCAAAACATCAATTAATTAATTGAAATTAATTAAGGTGAGATCAAGGGCGAAAAAGCCAACAATCTCCCCCTTTTTCATGATGACAAACCATTTCAAGAAAAACTCATAAAAACCAAAGTAATACACCATCCATGTAATAATACCAATACATGCTAATATATTATCATAAATTTTACTGAAGCATATTCTCCCCCTCCTCCTGTATTAATGCCTCAAGAAATTATGAAACATCAAACAAGTAAATGATTCATAAATAATATAACAACAAACTTAGAGCATATTTTTCTTAATTTTCTCCCCCTTTGTCATCATCAAAAAGAAGAATGGAAAGAGAATACATNCATCATCAAAAAGAAGAATGGAAAGAGAATACATTTAAGAATGACGTAATGGCTCCCCTAAAAACATGCATT
>NW_019655671.1:0-421 GCF_002806865.2 Cucurbita pepo subsp. pepo
AAAAAAAAAAAAAAAAAAAAAAAAAAAAAAAAATTGTTGTAATAAAAATCTTTAATTAACGAACTTTACAACACTCTTTCGATTTTGTAGGCCTCTAGAGCACGATTCGTGACTTGTGAAAAAACGGTAAAATTTACCACGAAATAAAAATAAGGTATTTAAAACATAATTTCATACAATATTTACACTATATTAAAGTAGTGGGCATACAAAACATAGTTTTAGTCACAAAATAAGAAACATGCTCAAGAATATTTCAAAATAGAATAAAGTTTGAGGGTGCATAGCTCATTTATGACTCTTGCTCCAAAACTGCCTCTATCCATGACCAGCTCCTAAAAAACATAGAGTGAGATACAAAGATTTAGTAAATAGCCTACTTTTAGGCTCTTAATCGTATTCTTAAGCAAAGGTACTATAA
>NW_019655672.1:0-421 GCF_002806865.2 Cucurbita pepo subsp. pepo
AAGCAGATTTAATAGGAATGGAAAGAGATGGAAAAGTAATCTGTAAGTTAGATCTCCTTTTCTTTTATCTTTCCCCAGAGATTGAAAAGTTATGTTAGATCTCCTTCTCAATTATTTAGATTTTTTGATATCGGATAGAAAATCAATCATTTTTAATAGAGAGAAGAAAATCATAATTGATGGATGCATAATCATTCTTTCTGAGGAAAATTAAAATAGATTGAAAATGACTTCTTGAATTGGACAGTCATTTGGGAGAGAGAGGAGAAAACATAATAGATTGAAAATAGCTTTCGTTTAGTTTTTAGGAAAGAGAAGAAAGATAGAAGAAAATAGAATAGAAAATGGCTTCTATAAATGAGAGTAGTTTTCAGNGCTTTCGTTTAGTTTTTAGGAAAGAGAAGAAAGATAGAAGAAAATA
>NW_019655673.1:0-421 GCF_002806865.2 Cucurbita pepo subsp. pepo
AAAGCCTCTCTATCAAACAAAGGTCTTCGAAAACCCAAGAGTTCGAAAAAGGAGGTTATGTGGAAGGCAACACTTAAAAAGTAATGACAGGGTCTTCAATAACAGGCTTCTAGTGTTGGATGCTTGAATCACCTTCTGGGAAACCATCTTAAAACTTTTTTGGCATGGGGGTTTTGGATTTCTTCCTCTCTTATTGAAATTTCACTTTATCAATGAAATGATAATTTCTCATTAATTTNGTTGTAGCATCGCATCTGTTGTTCTAGCACAGGATACAATTCATAATTTATTATGAGATTATATTCGATGTTTAACACTTCCTCAAATGTTTCAGGTCTTTTGGTATTATAAAGAGATTTGATCGATATTCCAGAAAACATTCCGTAAGTTAACTTGTTTAAAACCTCATTTTCTAGATCTT
>NW_019655674.1:0-421 GCF_002806865.2 Cucurbita pepo subsp. pepo
AAAAATAAAAAATAAAAGATAAAAATAATTATAAAAAAAAAAAGTTATAATAATAATAATTAATTAAAATTAAAAAAAAAAATTGGACAAAAAAAAATGAGAATGGCCTTTATCCAGTTGAGATTCATGGGAGATTTACTTGAAGATAGATCTGATCGATAAGGTATATATTAATTCTTCATTTTCTTTTATCCTATTTTTTTTTTTTTAGAAATCACAGCTAATTATTGTTAGATCTTCATTGAATTATTACAATGGTTTAGTTTTGAGTTAGAAACTAAATGTCAATCATTTATATGAATTTTAGCAAATCACGTGAGATTAGTAATATTAGATTAAATTTATATCAGTAGCCAAATGAATAGATTAAAAATANAGCCAGAAAAATTTGTGAACAGTAAACACTGAGATAAGGAATGAT
>NW_019655675.1:0-421 GCF_002806865.2 Cucurbita pepo subsp. pepo
AATATTCATCTGAATTACTTCTTGGTTCAAGGTTTAAAAAACTTATTTCAAATCTTATTATATTGCATGCTTCAATTTGATATATTTGTTGGGGGCATTTTGAGAATCAAACTCGAGACCTCTCGCACCCGAAGCGAGAATCATACCACTAGACCAGATGCCTTGGAGTGGATCTATCATTTTTAGTTGTTGGTCCATATCTTAGATGCGCCTCAATATTTGAAATTTATCCCCATATTTTTGTTTCAATTCTAGAGATAGGAATGATATCCATAGAAATACATAATTTTACAATGCAAATAAGAAAAACTCGTGATCAAGTTTTAGATAAAAGTAGCATACATGTTGATAGATATAAAAATAAATTCAAGTTCTTNCATACATGTTGATAGATATAAAAATAAATTCAAGTTCTTTCTCT
>NW_019655676.1:0-420 GCF_002806865.2 Cucurbita pepo subsp. pepo
ATGGGTGGAGTAAAGCAATATTTTTCAGATTTAAATGAAAACTTCATAGATTCAGTAAAACTCAGCAACAACACAAGCTTGGTTGTACTAGGAAAGGGCAACATAAGGCTGCAAGTGAATGGAACCATGCATATTATTACAGAAGTGTTCTATGTTATAGAATTGACAAACAACTTGTTGAGCATTGGACAATTGCAAAAACGGGGACTTGCTGTTACATTTCAATATGGAAGGTGTAACGCATTCCATCATGAGAAGGGTTTAATCATAGATACAAAGATGTCTGAGAATCGAATGTTCATACTTCAAGCAACATTTCAACCTCTGCCGTCAGTGTGCTTCAACTCAATCACTGAGGACAAAGTGCAGCTTTGGCATGGTAGATATAGGCACCTGATAACTCTCTAAAAGTAGAGTCAT
>NW_019655677.1:0-420 GCF_002806865.2 Cucurbita pepo subsp. pepo
GGCTATAACCCTCTGTTTGGCGATGACAATCTTGTCGTTCTCAAGGATGGGAAATCCGTTCATCTTCATCTCGATGAAAGAACGGGTGAGTAAGGGAAGCTTTTCTTTAATGGGGTTTCCATGGATTTGGAGTTTGATTGATTCTTCTCTCTGTTTGCTGTTTCAGGTTCTGGGTTTGTGTCTCAGGACCTTTATCTTCATGGGTTTTTCAGCGCTTCCATTAAGTTGCCTTCTGATTACACTGCTGGAGTTGTTGTTGCCTTTTATGTGAGTTTCATCCTTCTCTGATTTTATGTTCTTCTGAGATTAATCTAATCCGTGGTTTATGAGTTCTTTATTTGAGTCATGAAGTGAAATCCATGTTCTTGGCACATGGGTTTTAGTTATTGAAGCTGTTTGATGAACTTGGATGAACAAATA
>NW_019655678.1:0-420 GCF_002806865.2 Cucurbita pepo subsp. pepo
CGACACCCCCTTTAAAGTTTCATGAGAGTTATCTAAACGAGCTAGATTTAGAGCTAGTGTTTTGTTTCGAGGTTAGTATCGGAGCGGCTTTATTTTTCAACAAATTGGTATCAGACCGATTTCAATTTCTACAAATTGGTATCATAGCGATTTCAATTTCAATAGTCAATAGATGACTTTACCATAAAGTTGACGACGATCGTTAACGATATCCATTCGTTAGGTGACAAGGTGGAGGAGATCTCTGTCATCAAGAAGTTCCTTCGAGTTGTTCCCCCGAGATTCATGTAGATTGTTACCTTCATCGAGCAATTCGGCAATCTCAAGAACATGTCGGTTGAGGAGGTCGTTAGTCGTCTTAAGGTCCATGAGGAGGGATTTCGTGGCTATGAAGACAAAGAGGAGGAGAAACACCTCTTA
>NW_019655679.1:0-420 GCF_002806865.2 Cucurbita pepo subsp. pepo
GTCCAACCACCGTAAGTCAGCCTACCTACACGTCCTTCAACCCAGTCGCCTCAGCCCAAACCCATAAGCCTAGTTACGGCCTAACCCACCAGCCACGACCCGAGAGTAAAAACCCAACTGACCCGAGACCTGCAAGCCTAGTCCAACGCTCGACATGCACATCCCAACCCACCTACACGTCCTTCAGCCAAGCCGGCCCATAACCCGCGAGCGACCTGTCAACCCGCGCCTCGACTCGAGACCGCTGCACACGCGTCGCCCTCTGGTTGTACCGCGTGGCACATTTGCAGCGCGACACCCCTCGGCTCCGACGGCTTGATCGGCTCGGCGGTGACTTCTCGGCTTCGGCGGCTTATTCGGCTCAGGAAACCTGTTTTCCGACCTGTTTGGCACTGTTTCGACCCTCCCGTACCTAGTTTC
>NW_019655680.1:0-420 GCF_002806865.2 Cucurbita pepo subsp. pepo
TTGAAAATTATGTTCGTTGTCTCGCAATTTTTTGGCATGTTTTTCACGTTCCCTAAAGACACATCTAAATTATAAACGAAATTTCAAAAACAAAATCAAGTTTATAAAAACCACATTAATTTTGATTTTGTTATAGAAAACATTTTTAAAATGTAGGTAATAAAGTAAGAATGCTATAGGTGCAAGTTGTGTTTGTATGCTTTAACTTTAAAAAAAAATATAATGATTATGGAACACAGGCCTAGTAAATCAAAATTTACTGCTAAGTTGTTAGCTCATTGGTAGATGGCAGTGTCTGTTTGTTTGTAACTGTCCAAGACTACTGCTAGTAGATATTGTTCTCTTTGGGCTTTTCCCTTCAGACTTCCCCTGCTGGGGAGAGGTTTCCACATTCTTATAAAGAATGTTTCGTTCTCCTCC
>NW_019655681.1:0-420 GCF_002806865.2 Cucurbita pepo subsp. pepo
AGATTAGATTCATAGTTTAGGCAAGTGAGATCAAGAGTCATGTAGATGAAACGGGAAGCTACTAGACTCCAAACTCTAATATAATCAGGTAAGTCAATAATTGAACCAACCCAAGTGGACGGTAACTCAAATGTGCGTAATAAATGATGTGATTAGTCTTATTATAGGCCAACACGTCTATCTAATACATGTTACAGCAAAATAGACTTATCATAAAGTTAATATAGTCTTCTAGCTTCTTAATTATCCATAGACTTAAACTTGACAATGACTTGTCAAGCGATATTAAGTCATTGTAGTAACCGACGTTAGCTAAAATATACGCTTTTTACTATTTCAAAACTCGACAAAATTATATACCTAAATTAGTAGTAATGATCCGTTGTTGCTATTGATATCCTGTACTTATAGTTTATGCAA
>NW_019655682.1:0-420 GCF_002806865.2 Cucurbita pepo subsp. pepo
AGTAGAAGAAAATGCAAAGGGCGAAAATAAGCACATCGTGGTGTCCATCTCGAGCAAACTCGCTCACTCCTCCACGCCGCCGTCAAGTGTCGGCATCTCCATCACCACCACTAAGAGGCCGGCGTCGAGGTGTCGTTGAGCGAGTGATCAGGGAGACAACGACCGCCGTCGTTCAGTACCCGATGTTGACAAGGTCCAAATACAACGAGTGGGCCTTGTTGATGGGCGTCAACCTACAGGCGCATGGGTTATGGCACGCTGTCGAGCCAGAGGAAGGAAAAACAATCGAGTACCGGGAGGACCGGCTGGCGTTCGCCGCCATATTACGATCTGTGCCCCAGAGATGCCATCTCTCTCCACCAAGCGCACCGCGCAATCTGCCTGGGAAGGAATTAAATCCCGTCGGGTCGGTGTACAGCG
>NW_019655683.1:0-420 GCF_002806865.2 Cucurbita pepo subsp. pepo
AAAGGAACTTTAGAGAAAGGAATTTTGTTCAAACGAAACAATTTCCTTGCATTGGAAGCTTACACTAATGTTGACTGTGTTGGATCAATTGTGGATGGAAGATCTACTATACTTTTCTTGGAGATAATTTGGTAACATGGAGGAGTAAAAAGCAAAACGTGGTGGCTAAATCATCTGTCAAAACAGAATTTCACGCTATTGCACAAGAGCTCTATGAACTCTTATGGTTGAAGATGATCCTTGATGATTTACAGATAAAGGGAGAAGATCAGGTAAAGTTGTACTGGTACAACAAATCAGCTATCAATATTCCACATAATCCTATCCTACATGATAAAACAAAGCATATTAAAATTGATTGACATTTTATCAAAGAAGAATTAGAGAAGGGAATAGTATGCATTAGTTATGTGCCCCGAC
>NW_019655684.1:0-420 GCF_002806865.2 Cucurbita pepo subsp. pepo
AACTTGAAAGTGGTCAACCTGGTATGATAGATTTGGTTCAAAATGTTTAAGATATTTTTTTATTTTTTTATTCTTCTTTAATAAATTTTTAAAATTTTAATTTTACGTCTAATAAATCAATATTAAATTAATTAACTTTTTTTAAAAAATTAAATTATCGTTAAAGATCAGTTTAATTTGGTATATTCAAATGAATTGTTTTATATTATCAACTTATATTACGTTTGATTTGTTGACCGAAGTTATTATATTGAAAAGATATTAAATCAATTTTTAAGATGTAGGGGAGATTATGTTTGACAATATTTCAATTAAAAAAATAATAATTGAATTAAATTTAAATAAAAATTTTGTTTTACATTATTAATAATCAATAAAATTTTATATTAATTGTTGCTATTTAATTCATCAAAATAATAA
>NW_019655685.1:0-420 GCF_002806865.2 Cucurbita pepo subsp. pepo
TGACAAACTCATATGAAATATAATTGCATTAATAGTACTATTCTAGTTTCTATCTCGTTCACCACAACTATTCTCGTTTTTGTTTGAAGGCTATAATTTTCATCTATGTTGTATGGCAATAAAATTTGTTTAGATGAAATTTTAGTTAAAGTTATTAGGAATAAGAGGGAGAAAGAAATTTTCTTTAAAACAATAAATAGACCCAAGTTCATCTTTCTTGATGTCTAATTGTGATTTTGCAAAAAACTTAACTAATATGAAATATCGAGGTAAATCAAGAATATATCCTAGACGTCATTCAAGATGACAATAAAATTGAGTTAAATTGAACGCAGTTTTAGTTTCATGTTTAGTAGGTTCAAGATGAAGTATAATTGTATAATGATATTAAAGAGAAATTCGTGTTTTATTAGAAGAGAC
>NW_019655686.1:0-420 GCF_002806865.2 Cucurbita pepo subsp. pepo
TCCGAATCTTACTCCCCTTGTAATGATTCCTTATCTTATCAGGGGAATAGGAGCTTGACCTGATTCTTTTCATCCTGCCTATGAGGTGAAAGAGTGAAATCATTTCTTTTCATTTATTTAGTTACTCTACCTGTCAGTAAAAGTGATTGAGTATAAGGTTACAGAGTAAGTTGCTCTTCAAGGATTGAATGAATAAGGTAACATAGCTGAAGTAGCTCTTTCTTTGTCGGTTTCGTCTAGCTTTCCTTTCCTCCTCCTTCTTTCAACAAAGACTGTAAGCTCGGGTTCTTTTCTTACCTTTCTCTTTTTCAATTCAAATTCAAAGAGTCAGGCATAAGGAGACAGAGAGTCGCGAAGCAGCTTTACCTCCCGAAAGAAGAATCGGCCTCTTTAGTTTACCCTGTGAAAGAAGGTGAAGGA
>NW_019655687.1:0-420 GCF_002806865.2 Cucurbita pepo subsp. pepo
ATGATACATTAGGAGATTATCCCATGGTCTTCGCCTTGAGCGTTTCTCCCCTCGATTTCATTATGAAACATAAAGATGGTGATGTCTTAAAGCGCGTGGTCTTAATTTTGGAATTTGATCCTCCGTCTTCAACTTATTCAAGAAAGAAAATTTTTGTTTCCTTAGGCAACCTTATCTAAGACGTATTAACTCCCGATTTCTTCATTAAAAGCGCTCAACTTAATCTTCTAAAGCTAAAGAAAGGGTCAATTTTGAAGAAAATGGATTGTAAGTAAGACTTCGATCCTTACTCCCAAATTTTAAACGAAAATTTTCTTCAATTGGACTTGCTTTGAGTATTGTTAACCTTTGTGGTCTTCTACGAAAATATTCCTTGGAGTTTCGAAAATCGAACATGATAGGTTTCTTGACAAATTTGCA
>NW_019655688.1:0-420 GCF_002806865.2 Cucurbita pepo subsp. pepo
ACCCCAGCCACAGACGCGGCCACCATGTGTGTGAATTTCAGCTTTAGCGCGTGAGCGCTGGCAGTTAATGACCTGCTTTTCCATATAAAGTGACTCCTTTAGTGAATTAAAAGCTGAGCGTAGGATTCAATTAGCTTTACGCTGATACCCTGACCGCCAATGGCGCTGGCGCGAACAACACCCCGCACCAGCTTGAACATGCGTCGGTAATTACCGACGCATGTTCAAGCTGGTGCGGGGTGTTGTTCGCGCCAGCGCCATTGGCGGTCAGGGTATCAGCGTAAAGCTAATTGAATCCTACGCTCAGCTTTTAATTCACTAAAGGAGTCACTTTATATGGAAAAGCAGGTCATTAACTGCCAGCGCTCACGCGCTAAAGCTGAAATTCACACACATGGTGGCCGCGTCTGTGGCTGGGGT
>NW_019655689.1:0-420 GCF_002806865.2 Cucurbita pepo subsp. pepo
GTGCCTTCCCTCCTAAGGGAGATTCTTACGAGTTACCCACCAGTGCCCCTCTTCCAAGAGTACGTTTTTACAAGTTACTCACCTGTGTCCTCCCTCCTAAGGGAGGTTCTTACGAGTTACTCACCTGTGCCCTCCCTCCTAAGGGAGGTTCTTACGAGTTACTCACCTGTGCCCTCCCTCCTAAGGGAGATTCTTACGAGTTACTCACCTGTGCCCTCCCTCCAAAGGGAGATTCTTACGAGTTACTCACCCATGTCCCTCTTCCAAGGGGCTATTGGAAACACCACTTTCCATTTGACTTGCATGTGTTAAACATGCCACCATGCCACAAAGCATGCTGCCAATATTTTTAATAATTAATAATTTTTTTAAAAAGAAAAACAGAAAATTTAATTTGCATCGGGTTGACGGCGGCTCTTC
>NW_019655690.1:0-420 GCF_002806865.2 Cucurbita pepo subsp. pepo
GCCTTGGGGCTGATCCGGTTGACACTATCCAGAAACGTGGCATTTAACATTATCAAAGAGAAGACAAGGTAAGATCTATTGAAGGCGCTGTCAAATATGTATGAAAAACCATCGGCTATGAACAAGGTGTATTTGATGCGGAGATTGTTCAATCTACAGATGTCTGAAGGTGGACCTGTTGCTGATCATATAAATGAATTCAATATGATGATATGTCAACTGAGTTCGGTGGAAATTAATTTCGAAGATGAAATTAAAGCGTTGATTTTGATGTCATTCTTACCCGAGTCATGGGATACTGTTGTTGCCGCAATTAGCAGTTCCAGAGGATATGATAAACTGAGGTTTGGTGAAATTCGAGATGTAGTTCTCAGTGAATGTATTCGCAAACGGGAAACTGGATATTCATCAGGCAATGCT
>NW_019655691.1:0-420 GCF_002806865.2 Cucurbita pepo subsp. pepo
AGGTCCAAAAGGCAAACTTGACATACATTTTTTAACTTACTACATGTCTGGCAAATCTCTGTTTTCTTATATCTAGCATCACGTCCAGGCCTCCACCTGAAAACTGTAAATGGGCGCGTGCATATTTTGCATTCTTTATCATAATCAGCTTTCGTCTGCATTCAGAAATCACATTCATTAAATCAAAGTCATGTCTCGAGTGAATACTAACCCACAAATCCATTGTTCTTCCCACATATAAAAATCATAACAGTTAACAGAAACCATCTGGGTCCTTATTCAACCACGTACATTAATTTAGAGTATCTTCAGGAACATGACAATTCGAAAAGGAATTATTCGAACATTCGAGTGATTAATTGTGGTGTTTTGAACGTAATTCAAAAACGGGATCGAATAACTCGCGTGGTAGAGGTACTA
>NW_019655692.1:0-420 GCF_002806865.2 Cucurbita pepo subsp. pepo
TTGGCACTGAGTACTAGCGCGGTCACCATCCTTTCCTTAAACAACTAAAAATTTTGCTTACATGTCATTGTCCATAAGAAAGACTTATCATTCTTAGTTAACTGGATCAAAGCTGCTGATATCTTGGAGAAGTTCCGAATAAACCAACTATAGTTGACTGCTAACTTCAAAAAACTCCTCACTTTAGTGACTGANATCTACTGTGATCCTAGAGAAGCCACTTCCGTAAGCCAAAACTCACACTTCAAGAACTTGGCATGTAGTTGGTACACTCTCAACGTCGAAAAGACTTTCCTTAAGTGATCCTCATGATACTCCTTCATCTTGAAGTACACTAGTATAGTCAATGAAGGCAATGCCAATGTATGGAGTCGGTTCATCAGTTCCATAAATAACACAAGAGTATTAGAGAGGATGAAG
>NW_019655693.1:0-420 GCF_002806865.2 Cucurbita pepo subsp. pepo
CTGTGTAACAAATACAATAGTGTTTTTGTAGATTTCAGTCCAAAAGTGTTACAAAAGTATTTTAAACACCTATTCTGGATAAGTAATTCACAACCAGCTCATGTAAAAGCTTTAGAAGATAATTATGAATATAGTAACTTTTTTCTTTTTTCATTTTCTTATAAATAAACTCNAGCAGCGTGTTTGTGTACTGGTGCTGTAATTCTTATTCTGTTTGCAGGTCATCCATTTCATACAATGATGCATGTCGATTAGACAGTTCTGCAATTTTTGGGTTTTGGGTAGCCCAACCCAATGGATTCTCAACCTTTTTTTCTTTTTTTCTCGTGTTTTAATTCTAATTAATTCAAGACCGACAAAAGAAACGCTGTCAAAAGATAAAAACAATTTTTATTACCATATTTACACACTTTCAATTTC
>NW_019655694.1:0-420 GCF_002806865.2 Cucurbita pepo subsp. pepo
CAATCAAAACTATGTACTGAAATGATCATTCCTGTCTTAGGTTGTATAAGTCGCTAAACGGTAAACCGGGATGCCCTTACGGGAAGGGCACTTCAAGAAGCATGTTATGTTAGGAATCACGAACCTTCACAATGGTATGATATTGTCCACTTTGAGCATAAGCTCTCGTGGGTTTGCTTTTGGTTTCCCCGAAAGGTCTCATATCAATGGAGATAGTATTCATACTTATAAACCCGTGATCTTCCCCTTAATTAGCCAATGTGAGACTCATCTTCCAACAATCCTCCCTTTNCTTGAACAGCTTCCCCGTAATCGAGGTTCGACTCCTTCTCTGGAGCCCTTGAACAAAGTACATCATTTGTTTGACACTTGAGTCGCCTTTGACTACATCTTCGAGGCTCACAACTTCTTTGTTCGACA
>NW_019655695.1:0-420 GCF_002806865.2 Cucurbita pepo subsp. pepo
TATGTCTTTTGTATCCCTGTTCAAACTGTAATTGATCTTTGTGCATGCGCATACATGTATGTATTTAACTTCTTTTAATTTAATGCATTACTTTATTTGTTTTATGTCTTGTATTTCAAAAATGAAAAATAAAATTACCATTTTATCATTATATAACCTATTTCATCCTGATGGTCTATACTAAGAAAAGTTAAATATTGGATCATTACCTAGGATAAACATGAAGATGATTTATGGAGAAATGGTTAATTAAAGTAGAGAGATTTGGGGTAATGGAGGGGTGAAATTTTAGGGGTGGAGTGGGTAAAAATAAATTTTCCNTTTTCTAGATCAGCAGTCTCCTTTGGTCTTGAGAATTTTTAAATGAGTCGTGTTCATGTACATCATCTCTCTCTTTTATAATTTGAACTCAAACTCTTA
>NW_019655696.1:0-420 GCF_002806865.2 Cucurbita pepo subsp. pepo
TTCAGTTTAGAACAAAATTTCATGTATAAGATTTTACATTCTAAACTAAGCACGACCATGAATCCACTGGTTTCTCCATGTAGGCATCTTTGTCGGGGGAAGCAAGGTTGTGCATTTTAGGCCACAAAGAACCTTAAATTCAAACACTGACACACCTCCTGATTTCTATGGTTCAAGTTCAAGCAATCCATCATCCTGTCCGGTTTTCCCTGNTCTTTCTTGTCTGGACTGCTTCCTAAGAAATGGATCCCTTTACAGCTTTGATTATGGGGTCACCCCATCAGTTTTCCTTTCCAGGGTCAGGGGTGGCACTTGCACCACTGCTACATCCGACTCGTTCGACGTCGTTATTCACCGAGCAATGTATCTTCTTCAAAACGGATTCGGAAACTACAATGTTTTCCAAAACAACTGTGAGGA
>NW_019655697.1:0-420 GCF_002806865.2 Cucurbita pepo subsp. pepo
AGAGAGAAAACATGAAGGACAAGTGTACTAATCGGTAAAACTGGACTGACGCCCCGGGACACGCTTCCTCTGTGACATTCCACATCTTTCAACGTGCCCTCTCTTGACCCAACGCCTCACGTACCTAACAAAGAAAGATATAGCAAGAATGAGTATAAAATTATATTGAGTAAGCCACCTACTTGTAGGCTCTTATCACATCCTAATTTTGACAAACTGCCACTGTCTTTTTCTTTGACTCTAGAACATCTAGTTCAGGTCTTAGCTCCTTAAGGCTTCTTTGGTACTTCGTCCTTTCATTTATACCTTAAGAGTTCCCTTACGCCAACCTGTGTTTGACTAGTACTCTACGAGTNTTACGCCAACCTGTGTTTGACTAGTACTCTACGAGTAGCTACCTCGGCATGGCTATGAGACTAC
>NW_019655698.1:0-420 GCF_002806865.2 Cucurbita pepo subsp. pepo
TTGCCTCCCTTGCCGACGAACAGGATGGTGCCGTGCCCTTCAATCTCGGCGATGGAGCCGTCACCGAATTTCACCGTCCCGCGAATCCCCGAGTCAAGCTCGAAGAACGCAGACTTGGCCCCGGTCATATGGTTTGTTGCCCCTGTGTCGAGGACCCATCGCCGGTGCTCTTGCTGCTCACACGTCTTTCACTGATTTGAGCGAACACTTGCTCCTCCTTCAGTTGAATTGGCTCCCCAGCCGGTGCCTTTGTTATGCACAATCGAAACTCTTCCTCGGGTTCGACGCTCACCGGAGCAGTTATGCCGTCGTCGATTACCTCTGTGGATTTGGAGAGCTCTTCCTCGAGTTCGACGCTCACCGGAGCAGTTATGCNCGAAACTCTTCCTCGGGTTCGACGCTCACCGGAGCAGTTATGCC
>NW_019655699.1:0-420 GCF_002806865.2 Cucurbita pepo subsp. pepo
GTGAGTGCCGCACAATCGCTAGTCCGCTGCCTTCGAAAGTGAAATTGTGTCACTAGGCTCTCAAGGGGTTGGATTGTGAGATCCCACATCGATTAGAAACGGGAATGAAGCATTCATTATAAGAGTGTGGAAACCTCTCCTTAACACNTCGTGAGGCTGATGACGATACGTACCGAGCAGTGTGCCAGCGAGGACACTGAGCCCTCAAGGGATGGATTGTGAGAGCTCACATCGATTAGAGATGAGAATAAAGCATTCATTATAAGAGTGTAGAAACCTCTCTTTAACACACGTTTTACAACTGTGAGGCTGACAACGATACATAACGAGCTACCATGCAAACACAATAATGTATATCATATGAATTTTGTCTCAAACGGACACGAATCTCTCTTAAAAAGAGATTTCTCCATTAAATAA
>NW_019655700.1:0-420 GCF_002806865.2 Cucurbita pepo subsp. pepo
TTTAATAATGAGATAAACCGAGTAAGCGAATTGTTTATGAATTTTTTTTTTTATCAAAATGCATGCAATAATTGTTGAGGATTGTTGGAAGGGAGTCCCATCTCAGTTAATTTAGGAGATGATCATCTATTTACAAGTAAGGAATACATCTACATTTGGTACGAGTCATCTTGGGAAAACCCAAAGCAAAAACATGAGAGTTAGCTCAGAGTGGACAAAAGTGACTAAGTGTATTTTGTTAGGACTCCGAGCCTCAATTAAGGAGAGGCTATTCAAGGATTCCATAAACATCCTCGGAAACTCTATAATGTAATTTGTTGTAGGGGAGGATTGTTGAGAGAGAATCTCACTCTGATTAATTTAGAAAATGATCATGGATTTATAAGTTTTTTTTTTTTTTTTTTTTTTTTTTTTTTTTTT
>NW_019655701.1:0-420 GCF_002806865.2 Cucurbita pepo subsp. pepo
GGTCGTGGTGTTCATGTAGTGGCAATAAAGTTTTTGTTGAGTTTGGCACACTTGAGCTCCCTTTTTCAAATACAACAATGACAGCAAGTGTAGATTCATCATGGCTAAGATTCTTTCNATTGTATCAGGATGTCAATCCCTGACTATTTGGGCTCCATAAGGTTGGATATGAAGGCTGACTATTTATAGTAAAAATCTGATAGAGATANGATGTCAATCCCTAACTATTTGGGCTCTAGAAGGTTGGATATGAAGGCTGACTATTTATAGTAAAAATCTGATAGAGATATATATACTAAATAATTATATATAGTATGCAGTTACCTATAGTGAAGCTATATATAATAAACTGAAATCATATGTATACTCNGCAGTTACCTATAGTGAAGCTATATATAATAAACTGAAATCATATGTATA
>NW_019655702.1:0-420 GCF_002806865.2 Cucurbita pepo subsp. pepo
AAAAAAAAAAAAAAAAAAAAAAAAAAAAAACCCTAAATTTCTATGATATTATCACCAAGTCGCCCATTTTCCCCTGCAACTTCAACCTCCATAACCGTGTGTTATCTCAAACGTTGAAAAAATGCTCATACTTTTATTTGAAATTATTTGATTATCCATAGCTTTGCGATCAAAGTATTTAAGTAAATTCCATCTTTATGTACCTAACTATAATTTTGTTGCTTCAAATATTACTCCAAATCTTTCCATTAATATTTAAAACATANCCACTTCCAATTATAATTTTACTCTCGTTTTGATATGTTAAAAAAATATTTTATTAATTTTATGTCGAAGGTGACTCTAAATTTTTAATTTTTAATTTTATTAATTTCGTATTTAATTTTAATTTTAATTTTATGGGTATTTAATATTTTTAAC
>NW_019655703.1:0-419 GCF_002806865.2 Cucurbita pepo subsp. pepo
TTAATTTCTCGAAGAAAAATAATATTTTATGTTTAAAATTTCAAACACGTACCTCGTCTCGTATGTAACGATCCATATCCAGAATTTATATTGGGATTCGACACCTAATAGTCTCAACATTCCCTTGCGACATAGACACAGACACAGAGTGAATACAATCCTCACAAACCCACGAGTTTTCCAACATGTTTTGTTCTCGCTCACATAAATTTCTAAGAGAGGAGGTCATCGAACATAAATTTATTCAAAGTAAAGCACGTTTAACCATGAAGTTCCTATGATTAAACCACCGAATAAGAAAGGTTCAATTTAATAAATTTAAAATATTTTAATAACGTACAAGATGCGTTCGAAAGTTTAGGAACGAACACAAACACAAATTTAATCGAAAATAAACGAAAATTAATTTTTTGAAATAC
>NW_019655704.1:0-419 GCF_002806865.2 Cucurbita pepo subsp. pepo
AAAAAAAAAAAAAAAAGCTTAAATAAAAAAGAGTAAGCTAATAAGTAGAATAAATTAGAGTTACAACTAGTCATATCCCTTCTAGGTCATTTTTGTGCACACTTTTATTAACACAATAGGAAAACCACGTAAAAGGAGTTTGGAAGGGACATGCGACTATGGACAGCGCATTGAATAAGCATAATTGGGATGTCCAACATGCATAGGCAATACATTTTGTCCAACATGCATAGACAATATGTTTTGGGACAAGTATGAGCGTGATATTGGGCAGCCCAAAAAAGTCTTAAAACTAAAAACTGGTTAGACTACTAATAAGGCAAGCATGCATGAGTCTGTTGCTGAGTGATGGGCATATGGGGTCATTTGGATGCTAATAAAAAATTGATATGAATTTGTTACATCAAATTTAATTTATG
>NW_019655705.1:0-419 GCF_002806865.2 Cucurbita pepo subsp. pepo
CCCCCCCTTTTTTTTCTTTTACATTTCTATATATCATTTATTGAATCATGCCCAATTTACGAACGTGATTGAAATATTAAGACAGCGTTTGTCGAGTAAGTTTGACATCATAGCTTGAAAGTTTAGAAAAAGGTTTAGATAACATAGGTTTAGAAGAAAGTGGGTGCAGTCTTAAATGGTAGACTCCGTTTAATTTTATTAGTCGGTTATTATAAATATGAGCGGATTTATATATACTCTAGATGAAATGATTTAAATATATTAGGTTTAAATTATGATATGAAATTGAGAGAAGAAAATGGAGATGGGTTATATCATATAATATTTGTAATAGAGCTTATGGTAACGTAATCATTGATCCAAATCAACTTGTTTGTTCCACCTGTTTGTTGTAACAATGCTCTGCACTTTCCTCTTTC
>NW_019655706.1:0-419 GCF_002806865.2 Cucurbita pepo subsp. pepo
CCCATTGAAGACATGACAGTCACAATCAGATCCTTCCCCTCAGCAAATCCATCCTTGATCTGTATGTAGCACATGGAACAAGACGACCAATCTTAAGAACTAATGCCACTCATAGCTCGCATAGAACAGAAAGCAGCCAAAAATATGGAAGTAATATCATCTAAAGCTATTGATCTCACGATAAGAATCCACCTCGCAAGAAAGGAAGTCACTTCTAGATCAACATATCAATATTTATCAACCAAGATTTACCCTTTATAGAAAAGCTATAGAAATTACAATCTTGGCTTGGAATCATGGGATCCTTTTCTATCTACTAATATTAAATGGTTGTTAGTTAATCATACAAAAACTAAATTTCTACATTTGAAAACAACGTTTTAGCATTTAAGACTTCAAAAAAAAAAAAAAAAAAAAAC
>NW_019655707.1:0-419 GCF_002806865.2 Cucurbita pepo subsp. pepo
AAAAAAAAAAAAAAAAAAAAAAAATCATTAATATTCTAAACATTTATGTTATTATTTAAAGCATCAAGATTTTATTGGTGGGTTAAAAGATTCTCGTATTGACCTCACTTTAATAATTTTTGTATTTATATTTCAAAATAATATAAAGAAAATGAAAGTCAAAAGTTTATTTAAAAAAATAAATAAAAATCAAAGAAAACCGAGAGGATTATGGGCCTTCTTAAGGCCCACAATTCAAGGTTTCGTACAGCCCAAGTTCAATTATTGGGCCGATCTCGGCCCAACTAAAACCGAGAGGATTTAATGGGCCCAGCCCATTAAAGAACCGAGGAGCTAAGGGCAAGGCTAAAAGCTAAGGCATCAATCCCTTTCTTGCCATACTAAAAATGAGGTTAAAGACAGATCCATCACTTTTAGGA
>NW_019655708.1:0-419 GCF_002806865.2 Cucurbita pepo subsp. pepo
ATTTGAAAGGTATCTATAAATACATTATTTCTTTCTATTGTGAGTAAGAGAGAAAAAAGAAAAATAAACTCAGTGTTTTTTGTCTCTTCACTCTCGACATCTCTTTCACAAATTCGTGAGATTGATTTAACAGGTTTTAGATTGGATTATAATGGCATTCACCATGGTTCAAAAAAACTTGATTTGCAGATCCATTTGAGCACTGGACTGTGCATGGGTTATAATGGCATTCACCATGGTTCAAAAAAACTTGCTTTGCAGATCCATAATTTGTGGTGAACAACATTGTTATGGTGTTACATTATAATCGCCTAGATCCACCCCGAGCAGATATTGTTCTTTTTGGGCTTTCTGTTTCGGACTTTCCCTCAAGGCTGTAAAACGCGTCTGCTAGGGGAAAGTTTCCACACTCTTATAAA
>NW_019655709.1:0-419 GCF_002806865.2 Cucurbita pepo subsp. pepo
GTTGATTTTTCATTCAACATTTTAAACATCTTTCTACTCCAAGTATTGTTTTGAAATATTTATAAAAAGGTTAAGGGTAATATTGCAATTTTTGAAAGAATATGAGTATTTTTGAAACAGGGGCAAAGTTTATGGGTATTATTTATGATTTAGTGTTTTAACAATCTAATTTTTTCTAATACTTTTTATGTATGTGCCTTAGCTTCTGCTCATAATCATCGATTTATCATCTTTCTTGACTTTACTTGATTAACGTTGATAATACAGATGTATTGACTTTGCAATTGCAAACAACTTTGTTCCATCTAATGTTCACGGCTTACCCAGTCTCTTGAAACAGGTAATATCTTTTATTCTAGATGTACAGGAAATTCTGGTGTTTTAAATCAATTTTCCCCCCTCCGATTAAAAAAAAAAAA
>NW_019655710.1:0-419 GCF_002806865.2 Cucurbita pepo subsp. pepo
TCATTACAAGCAAGTCGATCCTTCACGAGTTGTTTATAATTATGGTTGGGTCAAAAGTATGTTTTATCCCTATAATTAGATCTTTCATTTTAAGTACCATTGATTTTCTAATAAACAATTTGCTTATGATGTAATCATAAATGCTACCTGATCCTCTAATAAACAATTTGTTTATAATCTAATCATAAACAAGTTACTTTCAGGCCAATGAGAGGGTGGGTCCCATTGTTGAACTCCCTATTTAAGTTGGATTATTATTTACATAACAATTTAATCTATGAAAAATATCTGATTAGAACACAACTGAACTAACGAATAACTAATATTTAATAATAGAGTCTAATAATAGAAATGTAAAAATAAATAAATAAATAAATAAATAAAATAGAAATGGTAAAACCAAGATCCCAAAATAGAAG
>NW_019655711.1:0-419 GCF_002806865.2 Cucurbita pepo subsp. pepo
TAACTCCAGGTGTTTGACGGTGTGTTTTCCTTGTAAAGCGTGCTTATCTGCACAGAACTGGATGTTAGAGTTAGGTGTTAGAATAATTTGATTGTGTGGAATCCCGTTAAATAAACATGATTTCTTTTTGGAAAGATAGGATATCTTTAGCTATTTAGTTTAACTACTCTGCCATTTTGTGTTAGTTTCTATTTCTCTTAGTCATTTGTAACGCTATAAAAGCCAAGTTAAGTATTCAATAATATCATCAAACTCCAATTGTTTATATTTCTTGCGTAGTCATTCTTCGGTCAAAATTGGACTGAAAAAAAATATTGAAATGGATGAGAACACAGCCGAAGAAGGAGAAATCACAGAGGAAACGACTAAACCGATTGTTGAAACAATTGAACCAGTTGCTGAAAACGAAGAGGGAGAAA
>NW_019655712.1:0-419 GCF_002806865.2 Cucurbita pepo subsp. pepo
ATTCGCAAGTTCAAAGACGAATGAGGGCATTCATTAGGTTCCATTCAAATTCCGCCAAACCTTACCTGATTGGAAGGAATCAAGACATGAGATAGCTTAAGCAGGCATTTCGAGGTCAGCAGATCGAAACACAGGCGCAATCAGTACCAGATCATAAAAATCCCCAAAAACTCCGAATTACCATCGATTCCAAGGCAAGACTCAAGAACAGAGCATCCGTATCAAAACCTACGGAGAAATGGTTGAGGTTGCATCAAACAAACAATAATAGAGCCGCACAATCGAGCAGTGGAAGATCGAAAGAAAACTTACAGACGAAATGTTGAAGAAAAGTTCAAGAATCCACCGGTGAGGAATCTTTCGATTAACCAACCACCGATTTTTCGTTACTAGATTTTGGCTACAATCAATCAATTAAA
>NW_019655714.1:0-419 GCF_002806865.2 Cucurbita pepo subsp. pepo
TAACTTTATTCATAAACGCTCAGTTTTTATGCAAAGTTCATTGACATTGTATTGTATAAATGATGGTTTCAAACAAGATAAAAATTATATTTTTTGAATGGGCTAACTTATGGAAGGTTCAATGTTTATGTAATACTTATATATAGCCCATCTTCTTCCAAACAAATGAATAAAATTGGTGTCGTTTCATGTCTTTATTAAACAATTTAATTTACTAAAACAAATTGATATCAATAACTAATGTGACTTCCTATGAAGCTTCAAATCTTGAGGGTTTGACCATTGAGTTCGGAAATATTTGGGTTGTAGCCCATTAGCAAGGTATGGGTCTAACTAAAGCAACTATGATTCACAAGAATCTAACAAAAAAAATATTTTAAAATAGTAAAAAAAAAAAATAAAGAAAAGAGTAAAGAACT
>NW_019655715.1:0-419 GCF_002806865.2 Cucurbita pepo subsp. pepo
TACGTACCCTAGACCTAGCTAGCACTCACTAATGAGCTATCAGACATTACAGAGTGAAAGAGACCACATAATATCATGGTGAACATAAATGTAGTAAGGTATGCATCTGTACTAATCATAAGGGCGAAATATCTCAATGCATATGACACAAAAATGCATGAGATGCCCATAACTTAAAATAATGACATAAGTTTGTTATTCAAGTCAATCCTCCATTCGTTAAAAAATTTGGCAACCTCCGAATATTGAGTAAACTCGTAAGATGGTCATGACCATCTTATCTTCAATTAACTAAAACCTTGTAGTTTTCAGAGATAGTGTCCTGAATTTTTTAACTCAAGATAAGATGGTCGTTTTAGTTTTATTTGGCAACCTCCGAATTTATCTCTGAAAACTATGCACCATTTTTCTTGTTTTTG
>NW_019655716.1:0-419 GCF_002806865.2 Cucurbita pepo subsp. pepo
ACGCTCACCTCCTATTTAAGTGTAGGCTAAATTAATAAAAATACTTTTCAACTTTGCACTTAATAATTTATCTAAAAAATACATCTAAACTTTAAAAAATTTCAGTAATGCCTTTAAACTATTAAAAAAAAATCTCAAAAACACCTTCATCGTTAGATTTTAATAGTGTTTCACAATTATCCCATGAACTTTTAGCGGTGTTTCACAATTATTCGAAGTTTTCTAGTATACCAATATTGTTTCAAATACTCTTAAACTTCAAAATTTCATTAATACCCTTACCACTAGTTTTGAACAAAATCGTTAGTATTTTGTTTTAACAATAACCTTAAACTTTTAATAGTATTTCATAAATACCCTTAAACTTATTAATACTCTCAATTTTAAAAAAATAATAATAAAAATAAAAAAATAAAAAA
>NW_019655717.1:0-419 GCF_002806865.2 Cucurbita pepo subsp. pepo
ATTTATTTATTTATTTATTTAATTAAATTGACATTAATTGAAGTTAACAAGAGACAAATATATTATATTTTGATTCCAATCATTTTTTCTTAGGGTCTCACACATTATTATTTGGTCCATCACAAATCATCACATTATTATTAATCATAAAATTACATATTATAAATTAATGAAACCTAAATAATGTGTAACATAGCTATTAAGCTAGGTAATATAGAATTTGGGCCTAAGTCTAAAACAAGCCCAAAATTAATAATGTTCAAATTCGAGTGGTTAGCTCCAAATACAATCAAGTCGAAGCCGAGAAGAAAGATCAAAACACTTTGTAGATTGAATCTTCGATATTTCATAGATTATCTCCAAATTTTTAAAAATTTAAGGGTACTTTTGAAACATTTTTGAAAATTTAATGATATTTT
>NW_019655718.1:0-419 GCF_002806865.2 Cucurbita pepo subsp. pepo
AATTAAAAATATGAATAAACGATCCCGAGAGAGGAAAATAATGAGAATAATAAAATAAAAGGATATTAGATTACTCCCAAAGCAATGTTAGTATTATTATATAATATGAAATTGGAATATTCCGCATTATTTTAATATATAGTTTTAATAATAATTCATTTTTTAAAAATGTAACGGAGAAAAGGGCAGTGAAAGGAGGGAGCAATAATATTGAAGTGGCTAGGGTTTAGCCCTCTCGCATGTGACATACCCTTCAGCTTATGACCTCGATTTTGCCACTCTTTGATTCAATTCTACGCCTTATCTCTCCCGCCGTCCCTTCCTCGCTCGTGCCCTCGCCTTCCTCCTTTTTTGTCAACTCTCCCTACGCGTTTACACATCCATTTGACGTGACCCATCTTAGTTTACGTGATATTTAT
>NW_019655719.1:0-419 GCF_002806865.2 Cucurbita pepo subsp. pepo
ATTAGCTTGACCAAAGAGGGTCCAGGGGGTGTGCGAGCCCCTTAGGGATTCATACTCGCACGTGTGGGTAGTGTGTAGGAAAATATTACACATCCAATTTGTCTGAGACTGGAGCCACCCCTATGATGATTTTTAAATGATAGGTCCCTGGATCATGAGTTGCATGTGTTTTCTTTCCCTAACCCCAATAGTGGGTCACTTACGGAGTATTTCTTAAAATACTCAAGCCATGTGCTACTTCTTTTCAGGTAAAGACAAGGCGTCTCATGTGCTACTTAAGCCATGGTCTGGCGAGCATTCTCTAGAGTTGTTGATGTCGGACAACTGCAAGGCATAATGATCGTTGTAGCATTTTGATAAACATAATGATCATTTTTCTGCCTCGTAGTGTACGTGTCCATTTCATAGTAAAAGAGGGG
>NW_019655720.1:0-419 GCF_002806865.2 Cucurbita pepo subsp. pepo
TTTCTACATATAAAATTGGTAAAACATTGCATATCCACACATAAAATACGTAAAACATTAACTTGTGTTGGCCTTGATTTGTGATGTCATGGTCTGCCGTACAAGGGTGTCTTGCCTTTACCTAGAATAGATGTAGCAAGTGGGTTGAATATTTTAAAAAATATCAGTAAGTGACCTCAATACTCGGGTTAGTTGCAAACACATATAATCCTTGAGGGGATCTATCCTTTTAATCCTTATTTTCTTAAGTGACTATCTTAAGCGGGTAATTGGATGTGCATTTACCATTTTACACACGATCCACACATGTGAGTATAAACCCACCAGTTGGTTTCCACAACTCCTGAGTCCCTTTCTTGGTCTAGTGCTATTGTCAGTCTCTTATAGGAATAGTGACTATCGCAGCGTTATGATAAACA
>NW_019655721.1:0-419 GCF_002806865.2 Cucurbita pepo subsp. pepo
CAACATTATATGGCTATAAGCAAATAAAGGAACCAAAATACAAACCTTTGATGTCATCGACAGTAACCAAAGACGGATGAAGCAACACAGCAGCTTGAATCAACTCGACCTTCGCAAGTGCAACCACAACCTTGGCTAAGGTACAAAAACATAGAAGATTAGCTTTATGACTGACAACTTATAGTTGTGCGAATTCGTCAGTCGAGCGTTTCATTTCATTGTTCAAGCACTTCCACATGGGTTGAGTTCATAGATTCTAACATCACGAACAATATACGACAATAGTAAACACGAGACAAATATACTCACCACCCCAACAAATGCCGACCGCTCCGATCGCCGAAATACCTTTGCTTTTCAGAGCTTCGACGACTGCCTTCCCATCATCGAAAGACTTCTCCTGTTAAACCATAACACTT
>NW_019655722.1:0-419 GCF_002806865.2 Cucurbita pepo subsp. pepo
GTTGACCAAGCTATAAATAAGCATCAGGCTCCATAACCTAAGTTATGCCTTCTGCGCTAACTAATCCTCCTAGTACATTTATGCACTTAATGAATCACGTTTTGAGAGAATATTTAAGAAATCATGTTGTTGTGCATTTTGATGATATTTTAACTTATTCAAAGAGTTTGCATGAGCATGTGGAGCATGTTAAGTCAGTTTTGATTACGCTTAGAAAAGAGAAACTTTATGCTAATTTTAATAAGTGTAGTTTTTGCATGTAAAAAGTTAACTTTCTTGCCTTCATAGTTGGTAAAAATGGAGTAGAAGTACACAAAGAAAAAGTTAAAGCAATTAGGGATTGCCCAACACAAAGAAATGCAAGTGAAGCTCGTAGTCTTCATGGGTTAGCTAGCTTCTATTGGAGATTTATAAAGTTA
>NW_019655723.1:0-419 GCF_002806865.2 Cucurbita pepo subsp. pepo
ACGGTAAGTCTTCCTAATCCCTTTTTGTATGAATCATAATGATGTTTTGTGATAGTTTTCCAAATTTTGACTAAAGTGAAACAAACAAACAAACAAACAAATTAGACCTCGGCCCCGGGACAGTTGTTTCCACATAATTTATTTTTTGTTTGAGAATTTCCGTTTTTTGAGCTATAACGTCATCTCTTTGCTTCATCGCCAATAAAGAGTAACAAACATATACATATACTTCAAAACTAAGTATACTTGAGCATTACTATAAATTGTTGAACATGTAAGCGAGATTTTGAGTATTTTTCAATTATGTTACGAGAACACAAGAAAATGGAAGAATAATGTACATAATACAATAGAATAAAATAATAAAATTTTCTAGTGCACGGTAAAATTTACACACATAAACTAACTACGGTAAAATT
>NW_019655724.1:0-419 GCF_002806865.2 Cucurbita pepo subsp. pepo
TTTCTAATTCAGATCATTCAGATAATTTTCTAAATTTCTAAATTTCTAACTCAGATCTAAATAATTGCCCAATTTTAATGACTCGCTAGGATAGATAATTTCTAATTCAGATTATTCACATAATTTCCTAAATTTCTAACTAAGATCTAAATAATTTCTAATAAAGAAAAGGTAAATCTGACTACTAACATTTTCAGAGATGATCCTTAGTAGAAAGAAAAGGTAAATCTGACTACTAACCTTTTCAAATGACATCTCTCTTCCTCTGCCTGCCATCCCTCCATTATCTACCTTCCTTCCCGATCTCTCCATTATTGTATAACATCTCTCCATTATTGTATAACATCTCTCCATTATTTGCATTTTTTTTTCTCCAGTAAAATATTTTCTTTCTATTTCTGTTTTTTTTTTTTTTTTTT
>NW_019655725.1:0-419 GCF_002806865.2 Cucurbita pepo subsp. pepo
AAATTATTTTTTAAAAACAAATTAGACTACCAATATTATAATTTTTATCTTTTATTCAATTTTTGTAATTTACTAGCTAATTTTGTGAAAATAAAATTGAAAATCACTACTAACTCAACTAAGGCCAATCAAATTAAGTTTGGTTAATGCCTAAATTANTTAAAAAAAAATTCAAAATTCAGTCCAGATTGGCCAGTAGATATTGTCCTCTTTGGACTTTTGCTTTCGGGCTTTCTTTCAAGGCTTTAAAACGGGCCTGCTAGGGGAAGGTTTCCACAACCTTATAAATGGTGGTTTGTTCTCCTCCTCAAGGTTTCCACAACCTTATAAATGGTGGTTTGTTCTCTTCCCCAACCAAGGTGGGATATCACAATTCACCTCCCTTCAGGGCCCAGCGTCCTCGCTGGCACTCTTTCCTT
>NW_019655726.1:0-419 GCF_002806865.2 Cucurbita pepo subsp. pepo
ACAAAATTAATCTATGTAATTAACACATCAAACTTTTTTTTTGTCAAGAATGGGATTCGAGCTAAATTTAAGATTGGAGGATTAGTTCATGTAATTAATAAGTGATACCAAATTAATCTATGTAATTAATTAACACATCAAACTTTTTTTTGTCAAGAATGGGATTCGAACCCATGCCCTTTCGGACCAGTACNTTGGCGCCTTAGACCAACTCGGCCATCTTGACCTTATGCTTGGTTTGGAGTAATCTTATATTGACTCATACCTTATAATGTTTTTTTTTAGAAACACATTAATAAGGATTAGTCCTCTTAAAAGTAAAAAAATAAGTAACTTGATCATGTCACAGGAGAATGTCGGGACCATTAGGTGTTGATCAGACGTAAATTTTATTGTTTATTTAAGTTTCATGGATGAAA
>NW_019655727.1:0-419 GCF_002806865.2 Cucurbita pepo subsp. pepo
TGTAACTAAATGTGCATCGTCTCCTAATAAATCTGCATTTTCTGTTGTTTGATTAACTAATACATTCTAGGTGACTGAATGGGTTGAGGAGAGATAGTTGGGAAAGGAATAAGATGTTAGTGAGAGCAATTGGGATAAGGCTGCTATTTTTTATTATTTATTTATTATTATTTTTTTCTTTTACCGTTGTTATAATTCNCAATCTTCTAATATATTCTAAATTAAAATTATAAGATTTTGTTTTGCTTTAATTGGTAGATTTAAGGACCATAATTGACTTTTTATTTATTATTTATTTATTTATGGTAGTAACTACTATTACCTTATTTGATTTATTCCACCATAAATGACTCTTATTTTTAATTATTTTTAATTTTCTATATGGTAGTAAACATATTAAAAGAAAACGCTTTGACTAC
>NW_019655729.1:0-419 GCF_002806865.2 Cucurbita pepo subsp. pepo
AGGTGACTATGGCAGAAGAACATAAACACGAAATTCAGTTTGAAAAGAAGAGACCAATTAGAACAAAAGTTGTGAAAGTTACTTTGTTCTATTCAGAGTTCAAACTTTTAGAAGATAAAAATCCTTATAACTCTGTAGCTAAGCTATTGAGAGAGTCAGCTTTAAAAGCTGTTAAACAAGAAGATGTACATACGAGTACATATTCAAAACTTGATCGAGATTTCATTCTTGAATTAANTTCAAAAGCCATAAATACAAATATTGCGAGAGAAGAACCGTTTGAAGCTGTGAAGTTACTCCACCTCTTGATAGGTATTGATGAAACCTTGAAAAAGCTTAAGGAGTCAGTCCAATGATTGTGGAGTTTTTTAAAAGAGGACGGGGCAAATCTAGTGGCCCAATAGGTTATTTTCTTGGAA
>NW_019655730.1:0-419 GCF_002806865.2 Cucurbita pepo subsp. pepo
ATTGAACTTCCCAATCAAATTCGTCATAACACTCATAATGAACAACTTGGGTCAAAAACCTAGGAAACTGTATATTACATGTCTATACGGAGCCAAACCACACGTTTTTTTAGCCAAGAAGCCGCGTCAAGACGAAGCAGTCGACGTCCGCATGCGCGACACGTGTCGTTGTGAGGGAGGAGGCGCATGTCGGGAGGCATTCCGGGTCAAGGCGCGGACATCGAGTCGTGTCCTCGGGTGCGGGTCGTGAGGCTGGGCCGCAAGGGAACGCGTGTTGGGCCGTTGGTTTACTGGGCCGAAGAGCTTTTGGTTGCATGCGCAACATGNTGGACACTCGTGTTGGGTCGCCGAATTTAATGGGCCGAAGGGGTATGTCTACAGGAGTGTGGTGTCTGCATGAATGACACATGGGACGTCGA
>NW_019655731.1:0-419 GCF_002806865.2 Cucurbita pepo subsp. pepo
AATCATTTTCTAAGGCCGGAGAATAGTAGGAAAGACACTAGGGGTTGTTCGAAACCGTTCATGAGGAAAAAGGAATTTGAACTACAAAATGTTAGTATTCAAACTCATTGAGTTTTAATTCTTATGAACATGCTAGCTAATTTACTATAATTGATGTACTTAGAGTGCCTAAGATCCAAATTGTTTCCGCACGTGTTATAGTAACACCATCAAAATGAACTTAAACTAACAACATAATTTATGAACAAACGAAACAAAAAGATATTTAAAAAGAGAGAAAACCCAAAAAGTAGCGTGTTTGATCAAACACCGAAAATGGATAGCCATTGACCACGAGAAAAACACACAAAATGGAAGAAAGAGGGTGCCNGTGTTTGATCAAACACCGAAAATGGATAGCCATTGACCACGAGAAAAAC
>NW_019655732.1:0-419 GCF_002806865.2 Cucurbita pepo subsp. pepo
TATACAACATAAATCAAAAGTACATCATTTCTTAATGAACTTTGTTAAATTCGTTCAAAATCAATTTCATACTACTATCAAGATAGTTAGATTAGACAATGGGACTNAGATAGTTAGATTAGACAATGTGACTGAGTTCTTATCTTTGCAACCATTTTTTACTTCTTGTGACATTGAATTTCAACACCCTTGTGTCTATATTCCACAACAAAATGGAGCCGTAGAACGCAAGCATCGTCATATGCTAAATGTATCTAAGTCTCCTCTCTTTCGATCACAAGTTCCACTTAATTTTTTGGAAGAGTGCATTTTAACTGCTGTTTATCTTATAAATAGAACACCATCACCATTNGAGTTCCACTTAATTTTTTGGAAGAGTGCATTTTAACTGTTGTTTATCTTATAAATAGAACACCATC
>NW_019655733.1:0-419 GCF_002806865.2 Cucurbita pepo subsp. pepo
CATTCTTCGGACGAAAATGTCCTTGACGAAACCTCCTCGTCCGCGAGCGGTTTTGATTCTGACGGTAGACTGTGTGTTGATTGTTGTAACGTTTCGATCCTGACGTTGCGGATTCCGCTGGACATTTCGCTGCCAAGGGCAATACCAGCAGAATCTGGTGAGATGCAAGTGAGNAACGTTGCAGATTCCGCTGGACATTTCGCTGTCAAGGGCAATACCAGCAGAATCTGGTGAGATGCAAGTGAGGCGGCGAATGACGAGGTCCTCGGTCGGCATTCTAAACTTGATACCGTATTGGTCCCATCAGCTCTTGATGTCTTGCAATCGTCACCAGAGANAAACTTGATACCGTATTGGTCCCATCAGCTCTTGATGTCTTGCAATCGTCACCAGAGACAATGTAGCAGTCTTCGATTCGA
>NW_019655734.1:0-419 GCF_002806865.2 Cucurbita pepo subsp. pepo
TATTTTTATTCTTTATTTCTTTATTTATTTTTGGGCTATTATAGTGACAGCCTATGTTATTAAAAGTCTTGGACTTTTTATAGTGTTTTTGGACTTTTTATAGTGTTTTTTTAGAGCTATAATAGATGCTCTAATAAAATTTAAATTATAGCTTATACACGTTGCTATGAAAACATATTATAGCGTTTTATTAAAGCTATAATATATTTAATATAACTAAAATATTGTGTTATCATTATGCTTATAATAACATTTTTTTAATGTTATAATATAGTATTTANGATTTATAATCCTTATAATTATTGTAATAACCTTTTAATAGCATTTACTTTTCGTTCTATGTTAAGAATGATATTATTTTAACTAAATAAACAGAGAAAATACTAGTAACACATTAAATGTCTTGACTTCCATTCATA
>NW_019655735.1:0-419 GCF_002806865.2 Cucurbita pepo subsp. pepo
CACTATACTTTTTAGTGACATTTGAGTAGTTGAAAATTTCTTTGTGGAGAGACTCTAAATAAATTATCATGCAAGAGGATAATGAAATTGAGATCTTAAAATGAGAATTTTATCTTAGAAATTTGAGCATATCTTTGTCATTTCTAAGTTTCAAGTAATTCTNATTTGAAGGGAGAGAGAGCAAATTATGCCCCTCAATTAATTTAATTTTATCTTTTATCTCTTGGTTGATCCATTTTATCTTTTATCTCTTGGTTGATCCAAACCATTAGAAGGGGTTAATTTCTTTGATTCTCTTGCTCCAACAAAAGCTGTTGGGCTGAGGATTAGGGTTGCCTTCTCTATTTGGTATCCGAGCCTAGGTTGCATCTTTATGGTCTTTTCTAGAATTGATTTTATCTTTCATTTATGTTATTGTT
>NW_019655736.1:0-419 GCF_002806865.2 Cucurbita pepo subsp. pepo
CGAAATTAAATAAAAAGTCTTAAAATACAATAAGTCTAAATACTCTAAATTGTAACCCACCCAAAAATTAACAACAATCAAACTTCATTCTTCTTCAATGTAGCATGAATTGGATCATCTTTTCTTCACATCTTCATTGAAGTATATTGTATGATTGTTGTCTCTTGGTTCATATCACAGAGCTGCAANAGCATGAATTGCAACATCTTTTGATAATTCTGACAACATTTTCTTTACATCTTCATTGAAGTATATTGTATGTTTGATGTCTCTTGGTTCATTTCAGTAAATTAAAAGTCTTAAAATACAATAATGAAATACAATAACTCTAAATTGTAACCCACCCAAGATTTATAACAATCAAACTTCATTCCNTTCAGTAAATTAAAAGTCTTAAAATACAATAATGAAATACAATA
>NW_019655737.1:0-418 GCF_002806865.2 Cucurbita pepo subsp. pepo
GAAGATTGGTGGAAGTTGCTGTTATCTTGCGAGTGCTATTCGCTGTTGGAGCTACTGAATCCCATTTATTCATATCCTGGATAAGGATAACTTTGCCCCTGTGTCCAAACACTTGTAATATGATGTGTATAGCAAAGCTGTCTGAGATATTTTAACGGATAAAATTCGGATTTTTTTTCTTTTTGAATTTACGATGTTGTCTTTTTATATGATTCAACTTAATGTAAAATTCAAAGATTTAAAGACTTAAATTTTTATTAAAACTGAATATTATCACTAAGCTCCGATTAGTTTGACAGGTGCATTTTAATGATTAAAACGGATAATTTTTTCGGTAATTTTTTTTATTTAAATGACTTTTCAACGTTCATCGATATTAATTTAAACATCCCGTCATCATTTATGGATTAGATTTCAA
>NW_019655738.1:0-418 GCF_002806865.2 Cucurbita pepo subsp. pepo
ATATATATATATATATATATATATATAAGGATAGTTAAAAGAAAATTAAGCTTTTGATCATATACACTTTATTTTTTCAATTCCCCTTCTCTCTCCTCTTCTTCTTCTTGTTCTTCTTAGAGTTTGCAGAAGAGAACTGGGTTTGTAGAGAGAGAGAAGAAATGGAGAAGAAGAACATAAGCATGGTCGAATCCAAGCTTCCTCCTGGTTTCAGGTTCCATCCAAGAGACGAAGAATTGGTGTGTGATTATCTGATCAACAAAATTGGGTCTGTTCCTCATTCTTCTTCTTCTCTCTTCATTGAAGTTGACCTCAACAAGTGTGAGCCTTGGGATATTCCAAGTAAGTTTTTCTATTTCTTTTTTCTTCTTTAGTAACCTTTAATTTATTTATGTAGTTTGTGTTTATATGAATTTCA
>NW_019655739.1:0-418 GCF_002806865.2 Cucurbita pepo subsp. pepo
GATTGAACTGCTCTTCCTTCTCCCCTTTCCTCTGCATTATCCTATTTATTCACTGTAAACACTCAACGAAAGCAAGATTCATTCTCTGGGGAACCAATATTACTTGACCTTCCTTCCCCTGAACTGAATCATTTGTCCCTTCTTTCACTCCGTAACCTATAGGTCTCGCGGTTGAACTCATTCGCCTCTACAACTCGGGCTCACCGCTTCGCTCCTCTCCCTACCGGTCGAGCCACTTTTGCTCGTTCGCCTCGTAAACAAGGGCTCACCGCTTCTTCGCTCCTTACCTTAACTGCTTTGAAAGACTCAACAAGAATCAATGAATTAGCTACTTGACAGTAGAGCGATTTACTCCTATTTCTTCTTGAACTGTAAACTAAGCATATTCAATGAATGAGACTGAACGAACCTTTATTCC
>NW_019655740.1:0-418 GCF_002806865.2 Cucurbita pepo subsp. pepo
GGTCTCATAGGAATGGAGTTAGTATTCGTCACTTATAAACCTATGATCATTCTCTAAATTAACTGACGTGGGACTTCTATCATCCAACCAACCCAAAGCAAAGCGAGAGAGCTCTCTACAATACCATACCATAGACAATTATTGTTACATTACATCTAGAATAGAATAGTATTTTTTTGTAAATGAATTACGGGGGCAGGAAGAGGAAGTAGAAGCAGGATGATTTCAGAGGATGAGTCAGCCCCTTTAGTTCCCAATTCCAAGCAGCTTTTTTCTTTTAATTGCTTTAGGTTCCATTGCCTTTACTTTTGTGCTACAGGAAGAGAAAAGAACAGGTCCCAAATGCAACAATCATGAATCCAGGTATCAAATTTTAAATTAGAACAGATTTTTTATTATTTTTATTATTATTATTATT
>NW_019655741.1:0-418 GCF_002806865.2 Cucurbita pepo subsp. pepo
AAAATTATATTTTACAATTTTACATTTAATTCAATATTTTGCTTCATACCAATCATTTTTGTCCATTTATTAAAAAGATGACATAAATGTGTGATGGTACATCTAATAAATTAGTAGTAGTGTACACACGCTATAGCTTAATGATGAATCCGTAGATCGTTAAAATATAAGTTATATCAACAATATACTCGTAAAGCTTCAATCCGTGGTAATTAAGGGATTAACATTATATTTATTATTATTATTTTAGAAGTATAAATTATTGTTTTTTCTTATTACCCCTCAATTTTTTAAGGGTTAATATTAAATTTAAAAAATTTACATCCATGCAATTTGATTTAATTAATTAATCTTAGGTAGTTGGAAAAATTAGGTCTTTTTTTTCTCTCTCTACCTACTCTCGTGGTTCTCTCTCCTC
>NW_019655742.1:0-418 GCF_002806865.2 Cucurbita pepo subsp. pepo
CGACGCATTTTTGTTCGAATAACTCAACGGGATCTCGGATTGTTGCTTGCAGGTTTGGGGGGATTTCACTTGTCAAGTTTCAGGCAATGACATTTGCGCCACAACTGGCCGGTTGACCCCAACATTGTACAACCAAATGACATCTGCAGCAAGCGTGAGTTATGGTTTGTATCGGTTTGGACCGTTCTTTGTGGACCTCGTAGATTGTACATTTGTTCGTCAAGTGTTTATGGACATCAGTAAAAATCATTGCCCTGGCCTCCGACTGTTCATGGAATTGACATACGTTGGGTTGCTTATGATGTCTGGTTCTGTCATGCTCTCCCTGATCTTCTGGATTATATATGCAAGAGAGCGACGACATCGAGTCTATACTAAGCAATTTATTGCACGAACTCGCAGCTAGATATCGACTGAT
>NW_019655743.1:0-418 GCF_002806865.2 Cucurbita pepo subsp. pepo
TCCCCATGGAGAATTTGAGTGGGTTTTGAATCCAAGAGTCATTCTTAGAGGAAAAGGTCTATAGTGTTGGAGATGAAAGGCCAAGAATTAAAGGAACAATGACTTTTTATGGGCCGGTAAACAGTGGCATCTGTCTATATTTAGTTTAGTTTTAGAAGACCTTAGAAATACATTGTTATTTCTATTATAAAATGGTAAAGGGGAGAGAAAAAAAAAAAGAAGAAGAAAGAAATAGAGAAGCAATAGAAGAAGTATTTTCAAATAAACAGAGTGTTCTTTGTCTCCTACTATCATTGGTGTGTGTGAGATTTATTTCACAAATTTATGAGTTTTCTTTAACAAATTAGTATCAAGCCAATGGCGAATGTAACGGGTCCAATGCTGCTATCGCGACTATCGAAGACAAAATACGAGAATT
>NW_019655745.1:0-418 GCF_002806865.2 Cucurbita pepo subsp. pepo
AGTTTAAAAGTATTTAATGGGTTGATTCAGGATCTCTTCGTTGCTGGCACTGATACTTCATCAGTAGCCATGCAATGGGCAATGGCTGAACTAATCAGCCATCCTGAAGTGCTGAAAAGGGTTAGAAAGGAGATAGAATCAGTGGTTGGAGAATCAAGAAGGCTTGTGGAAGAAGAAGACATTCCTAGACTCCCTTATTTGCAAGCTGTTGTGAAGGAAACTTTGAGGCTCTACCCATCAGGACCAGTCACAATAAGAGAATGTCGTCAAAGTTGCAAAATCGGAGGCTACGACGTGCCACGAAAAACAAGTGTCGCGATCAATCTCTTTGCTATTATGAGAGACCCTCAAGTGTGGAGCGAACCTAACGAGTTTCGTCCCGAGAGGTTCTTAGCTTCATCGTCAAAACAAGAACGAA
>NW_019655746.1:0-418 GCF_002806865.2 Cucurbita pepo subsp. pepo
AAGCAGCGCAGACAAATTAACGTATAGCTGCATGGGTGTTCTGGATTCTCAACACGTTGCCTCCTCAGATATTTTTGAACTATAATTACGGAAATACCCCTAACCTAATTATTTATTATTAAACACCGTCTTAATCTTGTTCGTATAATGTCTTTTTTCGAGAATAATGCTACCAATAATAAGTCGAAAAGGTGAAGTAAGAGATCGTTAAATCAAACTTCCGTCTAATTCATAGATCTAAAAATGTATATGATTCTATTAATCATATTCAGATATAGAAGTGAAGGACATTTATAATTTTATTTTAACTGTAACATGACATTAGGAATATTTATGTATTTATATAAATTATAAATTTATTGAAAATAGAATTTATAATTTATTTTAAAAGTGTCAGAATAATTTTTTTTTTTTTTTT
>NW_019655747.1:0-418 GCF_002806865.2 Cucurbita pepo subsp. pepo
AGGAGATGCTAGATCATTAGGAAGAACTTTTGTAATTGAAGATTATTAGTTAATAAGCAAATGAGAAATTCAAGTGCCAGTTTGTCCAGTCCTTATGCTTCTTTTACATTGATTCTTTGAGACTGTTGAAGATGAAGTTAGCTTAGTAATATGGTTGTGAGCAGAACTGCCGTCATTTTTTAATGCTGCTGCTGCTGAATCAGGTTCCCAAAACTCCCCCCCTTTTTGCTGTTTAGTTTGGTCTCTGGTTTGAGAGAAGTCATGTTAATTATCGTCGAACCAAAAAGAGTAGCTTGACGAGAATTAACGTGAAAATAAAGACATGTTAGTATGCATTTTAGAGTTGTTACGTAGACATGTCTTGTAATAGTCCAAGTCCACCATTAACTGATATTGTCTTATTTAAGCTTTTTCTTTC
>NW_019655748.1:0-418 GCF_002806865.2 Cucurbita pepo subsp. pepo
ACTTTAAATAATAATTCAGTTCCCTATGAACCCTTCATAGAACTCCTCCATTTCCACCTTGGAACAGCAGAATATAGTGAGAAGATTAAGGGTTTTAGGGGGATAAGAGAGCACTGCCTTCCTTGATGAGTACAAACACGCTACCGCCATCTCCTCGTGAAATTCGAACATCTTCATCAAGATAAGTAGTTAACAACCACGACTCTGCCTTGGCGTTCGAGATTGGGAACTTGATTGGGGGTTGGCTCGAAATTGTCTTGACCACATTTGAAGCAGTGTCTTGAATGGAGGATATGATGCCGCTGAATGCTGAAAGCTCAATCTTCTGCCCAAGAAACTCCACATTTTCTGGTATCACTATTGAATCCGTCAGCTGCGGAGTCCCAATGACACCTTCTTCAAACATGATCTGGAAAGT
>NW_019655749.1:0-418 GCF_002806865.2 Cucurbita pepo subsp. pepo
CCTTTTCAGGAACAAGAACAAATTTTGAGGATTTCTGAGAATTTTTTAAGATTTCTGAGAATCCTTTCAGGAACAAGAAGGAGGTAAATGAAAATTTCTAAGAGTCCTTTCAGGAACAAGAACGAATTTTGAGGATCTCTGAGAGTCCTTCTAGAAACAAGAAGGAGGTAAATGAGGATTTCTGGGTGTTCTAAGAGTCCTTTTCAGGAACAAGAACAAATTTTGAGGATTTCTGAGAGTACTTTCAGGAACAAGAAGGAGGTAAATGAGGATTTCTGGGAGTACTTTCAAATTACTAGGATTTCAGAGATTCCTGTATTTCTAGGAGTCCTTTCAAATTTGAGGATTTCTGAGAGTTCTTTCAGGAACAAGAAGAGGGTAAATGAGGATTTCTGAGAGTCCTTTCAGAAACAAGGAG
>NW_019655751.1:0-418 GCF_002806865.2 Cucurbita pepo subsp. pepo
TATATTTTACATAACAAAATGGTAAAATCATAGCCATTTTATCTTCTTAAATTTATAATTACATTCTTTTAAATTGTGTATCTAAATGGAGTTAAAATGTCAATCAATTGAGTACTCGAAACATTTTTTTATCTTAGTCTTTGAAGACAACCCTTTTCTCGTCATCTATATTCGACTTGACACAAGCAATTTATGCAAAATGTTAGCTTGAATTGCAACTTGCTAGAGATTAGATCATTGTATTGGCTAGCATATGTTTTCAAACCAAAAATTGTTACATAAGATGATCCATTCGAGTATAATTTAGTGGATAAAAACTGTCTCTTGTCATACGAGACATCCAACCACTTCAAAAGCAAGTCCAGTTTACATAAAGTATAGATAAGAAAGCCAAAAACCATTAGGAATTTGACGAATC
>NW_019655752.1:0-418 GCF_002806865.2 Cucurbita pepo subsp. pepo
GAAGTAGACGTTGGTCAGCTTGCGATGCTCGCCACCCTTGCGGACAGCAGGATGGTGCCGCGCCCTTTGATCTCGACGATGGAGTCCTGCTGAACTTCAACGTCCCACGAATCCCCAAGTCGAGCTCGAAGAACGTAGACTTGGCCTTGGTCATATAATTTGTTGCCTCTGTGTCAAGGAACCATCGTTGGTGCTCGTGCTGCTCGCCCCTTTCACCGATCTAAGCGAACACTCGCTCNGCCTTTGCGATGCCCAGCTGGAGCTCTTCCTCAGGATCTATCGACTCCTCACCGATGATGCTCACCGGAGTAGCGCCGCCGTTAATTGCTTTTGTGTATTTGGAATCAAAATTGGGAAAAATAGATAACACCGATGCGCTCACCATGAAAAGTGTCGGCTCTTCCTCTTTGGATTGTTC
>NW_019655753.1:0-418 GCF_002806865.2 Cucurbita pepo subsp. pepo
CATCCCGAACATACTTCTAGCAGCACTAATAGTGATATTAGAAACTTTTGGCTTCCCGAGCATAGCATAGATCAATGGATGGTAGCACTGATAGTGAAACTAGTAACTTTTGCCATCTCGAACATAGCTGAATGGATAGCAGCACTGATATTGATACTCCTCGTCCATGTTCTTAATGGCATATGTTAGANAAATTTTAGAAAATAACAATATTTCAAGTTTACTATTCTCAATTTTACGTTCTTAAAACCTATTGATTAGAACTCGTTTACTCCCCAAATTTAGAATAATTTTCATCCACAAATCTAGAGTATATCAGGGGAACGACCCTTTGTTCCCTTGATCTGAGCCACGACAGGACAACGAGAAGCCACAGTGATTGGCAACGAGTGGTAGACGACAACAGAAAGTGACATGG
>NW_019655754.1:0-418 GCF_002806865.2 Cucurbita pepo subsp. pepo
ACACATGTCCTCTCTTCATGGCTGACACATGTCTCGCTCTACGAATGTCGCGTTCCTCCACTTTGTGGCGACACGTGTCAACCTGCAATTGGTCTTCTTCTATTAAATTTTTAGATTATTGCAATTTCTAGAACACATATTTTACCATTTCTTAAAAAATGTCGAAGATCCTACCCCCAATTCAATTGAAAAGCATAGATTAGAGATGATTCAATTGAAAAGCATAGATTAGAGATGATTGGTTGGTTCTAGCGGGGCTTAAACTCGCAACCTTCGACTCATAAGACCAATGCTCTAACCAACTGAGCTACAGAACCTTGGAAGTTTTAAATAAATTAATATTTGNCTCTAACCAACTGAGCTACAGAACCTTGGAAGTTTTAAATAAATTAATATTTGAAAGGAAATAATATAATTA
>NW_019655755.1:0-418 GCF_002806865.2 Cucurbita pepo subsp. pepo
GAAGTAGACGTTGGTCAGCTTGCGATGCTCGCCACCCTTGCCGACAGCAGGATGGTGTCGCGCCCTTTGATCTCGACGATGGAGTCGTGCTGAACTTCAACGTCCCATGAATCCCCAAGTCGAGCTCGAAGAACGTAGACCTGGCCTCGGTCATATAATTTGTTGCCTCTGTGTCAAGGAACCATCGTTGGTGCTCGTGCTGCTCGCCCCTTTCACCGATCTAAGCGAACACTCGCTCNTCCTTTGCGATGCCCAGCTGGAGTTCTTCCTCAGGATCTATCGACTCCTCACCGATGCTGCTCACCGGAGTAGCGCCGCCGTTAATTGCTTCTGTGTATTTGGAATCAAAATTGGGAAAAATAGATAACACCGATGCACTCACCATGAAAAGTGTCGGCTCTTCCTCTTTGGATTGTTC
>NW_019655756.1:0-418 GCF_002806865.2 Cucurbita pepo subsp. pepo
AAAATATAATATTTGAGAACATAAGAAACAATATCTTCGTGGGTTAATAGATGACATTATGTTCAAGATTTTTGAAAGTACCATAAAATAGTTTACGAAGATTTATATTTCTGACTTGAAGAAAAGTAGTTCATACTAACGATAGTCAAGAAACAATAAATTTGTGAATTTGACACTAATTATCGTCATCTCAAAGGTCGATAATTCAATGTTTTCTTAGNCAAGACTGTCTTAAATTCATATCAACAAATGCCCTCAAGTATTTCTGCACCAGAAACATATTTAGCAACCATGAGATCAATGGCAAACTAATTTTCAACTATAAATCGCTGAAATAATCTCATAATCCATCAAAATGAAGGCTGACCCTGCCTAAGATAGGGGATTTATTTAAAATCAAATATGTGGGTATGGTAGT
>NW_019655757.1:0-418 GCF_002806865.2 Cucurbita pepo subsp. pepo
ACGTTGATATGGAAGTTCTTGCTAACAAGTGATGTTATTCTCTTAACGGTTGATTTGGTGATGAAGTTGAACCTCAAACTCTAAACATTTTGTATAATAAATAATATTTTGTGAGAGTCGGTAATGAAGCTAAAAATTTGAACAGAACCCAATANCAACATTAGAGAAGACATGTAAGAGACCCTTTCAAAAACAACAAGATGCATGAGATTGAGAAGGAAAGTTAAAGGCATATTACTTATAACAGGGAGTTTGGGCACAATTTATGCTTTGTGGCAATCATTCCTTTTCCAAGCTGCCTTTCCTTAGCCATCAAAAACTCCTTCACCTGATAATGTCAATCTATCAACACGTGCAAAAGTGATCCAATTATCTAGCTCAAGACTTTTTTGTGTCTGCTATGTTCCTCCAAGTTGAA
>NW_019655759.1:0-418 GCF_002806865.2 Cucurbita pepo subsp. pepo
AGTTAGTGGGCATGTGCCACCCGAGTAAATAAATGATATATCAATGAACCAATATCATATTCGAACGAGGGGGTTCTCAGTATAGGATAGCTAAGAATTACCTAAAAGAATTGAAATGGTTCCTACTCTATTCACTCTTAATACAATATTGAACGAAAGTGGTGCAAAACCTATGGTTGTTTTAACCTTTCTCGTTGAGTTGGTTTGCGTTCGGGATCGAAAACAAGTACTTCATCACGTGGGTNATTAAGAATATCGTTCTTCTTAAAGACTCCTCTAACTTGATTATTAGTGAGTAGTCGTAGTAGTTGAGTCACTCGAGCATCATTCTCGACTCTAATGTCGAAGCGTGATTGAGGTAAATTGTGAAGGTAAACATTATTAACCACTAGTTGAGTGGGGTGAAATTAAAATTAGA
>NW_019655760.1:0-418 GCF_002806865.2 Cucurbita pepo subsp. pepo
ATTAATTTTAGTTTAATTTTGATTTTTTTAATTGCTGAATTATGTTTTTATTTAAAATTTTTATATTTTATAAAGAAATTATAAATAAATATGTTAACCGTTATATTAACCTCACCAACATTCTATAAATATTGCATTAAAAAATTTTATTTTAAAAAANTTTTATTTTAAAAAATTTAACTAAAATTTAAACAATACTTTAGAATATATAAAAAAATAATTAATGGGGATGGAAGGAATTGCGTATTGGGTCTAATTGATTAAGCTCGATTTGGGACGTTTTTGAGAAGCACGTATATCGAGAATTTGGACAATACAAAATAAATTTTACTCGGTAAACTTTGATCTAATTTTTTGTCTTTAAGCAAAATATATTTGTTCTGGCTCCGAGCGTTATAGGAGTTTGTCGTGGGTCCAA
>NW_019655761.1:0-418 GCF_002806865.2 Cucurbita pepo subsp. pepo
AAAAAAAAAAAAAAAAAAAAAAAAAAAAAAAAACAATAGCAATTAGCAAGTGCATTTCACTCGAACTAAAAGACAAAAGTTTGTTCTCAACCTCCAAAAAAGAATTCTCAACTTTATGAATATTGTTTTTTTTAAGGCAAAAAAGCTGTCATTTTTGTCCAACCGGACTCACCATCCGTTGCTCCTATTTCTATAATACATGAATTTAGATTTCACAATTTCCCAGTTCTTATAAACAAATTCAAAAATCAAATCAAAACCCACAAATCATAACCTACCAATCTTTTTCAACATATTTTTTTTATATATAATAATTACTCTCAATGCTCTTCATTTTCTTTCCCCTTTCCTCGTTAATGGCGGATTCACGCAATTCCTTTTTATATTATAATTCCTCCAAACCCCTTTGAATCTTCCT
>NW_019655762.1:0-418 GCF_002806865.2 Cucurbita pepo subsp. pepo
TCCGTTTCTGCGAAATTCTATTCTAATTCATTATGCCTGATTATTACCCATAGAAAATTTCGAAAAGCGTTGATGGCGTCTCGGTTTTTTAGCATGTACTTCAAACGTCAAAGATTATGGCTTCCGAAGAAGGGTTTCGATTTTAAGCACTCTTTTACTATTTTTTACGCTCCATTTCTTCTACATTCTATTTTAAATCATCAACCCTAATCATTCGCAACGAAAGTTTCAAAGGACCTCGATCGCGACTCAGATTTTTTAGAATGTAGTTCAAACGTCCCAGATTAGGGTTCGACTTTAATCACTCTTTTACTGTTTGATGCACTCCATTTCTTCGAAAATTGTATTCTAAATCCTTGTCCCNTGTAAAAACGTCCACCGCGTCTTGGTTTTGTAAGCACGTACTTCAAACTTCACA
>NW_019655763.1:0-418 GCF_002806865.2 Cucurbita pepo subsp. pepo
TCAGATGGCGGCGATGCGAAAAATGTGCATCTTCTTCCTGTAAAGAGGAAGAAAACGATGATACGGCCAGTTCAACTGAACTGTCCAAGTCAACTCAAAAGTTGACCTTTTCTCGGGTTNAAATGTTGTATGAATCCTTTTCCCGAGAGGTTATATAAGGTAATGACGTTTGGGAGTTATTGGAAGTTAGCGAAACCAATATATGGGAGAAAATGCTCAGGACGATCCATATGACTTTACCTCCTAGGATAACTAAAGTGGTATCCCTAAAATAATAGATTCCACAGATGTACCCTTGCTCTTAATAGATACTACGTGCACAATATCATGCTGGGCTATTTCCTAAGAACTTATAAGTTCCAAGCTTGACCCNCTCTTAATAGATACTACGTGCACAATATCATGCTGGGCTATTTCC
>NW_019655764.1:0-417 GCF_002806865.2 Cucurbita pepo subsp. pepo
GGAAAGTGATTTTAGAAAACGTTTTGAAAAGCATTTTTCTAGAATGGAATTAAATCAGAAATTACAAAGTCAACAACTTCATAAAGCTTATCTAAACTGCCGCACCCCCTACTACCAGCAAAACCAGCTGGCCAAGTCTTGAAAAGTGAGGCGTATATCTCAGAGGCATTTACACAAACAGGTGGTGCGCATGCAATTGAAAACTACAAAAGAAATATCTCGAAGCCAAGCATGAATAGAAAACAGACAGAGAAGATCAGTAGCCTTTAGGGCAGGGGGGCCACCAGGCTTGAAAAGGATTACCAAACGCAAACCAAATTTGAATTTGGATTAAAAACTTAAAACATGGGGCTTGTGTGAAATCCAAAACAGTCAAGTAAAGGGAGTATTCACAGCGCAAATAATGGAACCTGCTTC
>NW_019655765.1:0-417 GCF_002806865.2 Cucurbita pepo subsp. pepo
AGGTACCCGAAGAAAAAAGTGAGATGGGATTTTCCCCTTTGATGGGTTACAAATTCTATACTTTTTATGCACGGGAAGAGTATTCACAGGTAAAAGAGTAAATCCCTCCAACCAATCATGGGTTTCATATGCCCTGTACAATTTGCCCTCAAAAACCTCAATCCAAACTGACCATTAGGGATTGAACTGTCCCCAAGAAAGTTAATTTTCACTTGCATACGATGCATACCTGAGATAAAATTAAGAACAGAGCCTTAAAAAGATACGGGAAAGATATCCAAACCCAATTTTCTCTTATTCTCTGCAACAAGTTTGTAACAGAACACCCTTTTCTTGAGATCTTAGGTGCCAATGTGATAGTCTACAATTATTCAAGGTCACCCATTTCAAATGTTACAACTTAGCTACTAACATCTC
>NW_019655766.1:0-417 GCF_002806865.2 Cucurbita pepo subsp. pepo
TGGAAAGTGAATTTTTGGTTGTATGAACTGTTTGGCTTGATGAAAAACCAAGGTGTCTCATTGTGGTGACTTTATTTCCAGGATTTTGATGTTTGCAACGGTATTGAGGAAGTTGCATTGCTCATAAGGGACAAACAAATAGATGAAAACCTCAGGTTATTTCCCAACCTCATCTATCAACATATATCTGGTCCTTCCTTTATTATCATTACGACACCATTTGCGACATGCCACGTTCCATTTCGTGGGGAAGAGATAGTCCTCTAAAAAGGCTATCACCAACATGTATTCTCCTTAATGTTTCAATCCAATCTTTGTCTCCCATTAACTTGTCTTGTGATCAGGTTGAAATGTGGTGAGTTTTTACTGGTACTCATTGGACATGTAAATGGGAGGGGAAGGCCTCCTCTAGCAACC
>NW_019655767.1:0-417 GCF_002806865.2 Cucurbita pepo subsp. pepo
GGAGAGGATAAGTTCAAAATGGAGTACCGTGATTCCTAACCGAAAACATGTTTGGAGATAAAAGAGGGTTTGATCATAATAAACCTGACGAGCAGCCAGCTCGGGCAGCAATTTTTGTAGTTCCAATGTAAATATCCTTCCCATCAATCTTCCCACGAACACCTTCTCCAGGAAAGTTCTCAAATTCCTCAACTTTTTCAGGTTTAATATCAATAGAAAGCAGCTTTGCATGGTTGACAAGGGCAGCTGCCATTGGATGGCTTGATTTGCTCTCAATGCTCGAAACCCTGATTTCAACACAAACACTTGAATCAATCAAATGAAAATTTCAATGAATTACGAATTGGGTGAGAAGTTTTTTGTGCAATATTTACCAATGAAGTAAGGTGTGGAAGCTGATATCATCTCGTAGAGCTT
>NW_019655768.1:0-417 GCF_002806865.2 Cucurbita pepo subsp. pepo
TGAGAGCGATTTGAAGTAGACTCAAAACAGCTCCAATAATCGTGGTTGATATCAAATATCTATAACATAAACCGAATCAGATTAAATAAAAAATTGCTGAGAATTCTAAAAAAAAACATATGTAAGAACACACCTACCGATAAGAATAAACATCTTTGAACTTAAATTTTGTTTCATTTTCAGCGCCTTTGTTGAAAGTTTTGGAATTGGTGGCATTGATTATGAGAGAAATGAAGATCAAAATGAAGGTCAGAATTCTTAGAATCAGTGAAGCAATTCTTGAGCCCTTTGACCCTTCCATCTCCTCCTTCCACCCTTCTAAATTTTGCTCTTCAACTTTTACTATATACACACACATATACTTATACATACATACATATATATATATATATAAAAGCTGGACTTGGTATTTTCTTG
>NW_019655769.1:0-417 GCF_002806865.2 Cucurbita pepo subsp. pepo
TTTACCTGAAGTGAGGAACCTTTTCGATTTTCTCTCTGTTACAGAGCTCTTTGGTTTGCTCCGATTCATCGCCCATCACCAAAATGAACTCCACATCGTTACACGTTTTGCTGAGTGTCACCATGAACGGGTACATCCGGCTGCTCTGCGCGCTGTGTGAGGCAGCGAATTCCACCACAACCAGCTTGCTCTTGGCTTTCTTAAGGGCTTCATCGAACTCCTCCGCGCTGTGGACTTGCTGGACTCGCTCATCGCCGGTGGGTTTCTTCACGCTCGGAGCAGCGGTGGCTTTGATTGTGAAGCCGCGGCGGCGGTGGGAGAGGTGTAAATTTGCAGAGAAGGCGGTGGGTTTGATGAGATTGGGGAGGAGGGAGGCGCCGGAGAGGAGGCGGTTGTTGTGGGTGTGGAGAGAGAGAG
>NW_019655770.1:0-417 GCF_002806865.2 Cucurbita pepo subsp. pepo
ACCACAGCCGAGAAATGGACGGTGAACTATGAATGAACGCTGCTGCCGCTGCCACACCATCCTCACCTCAGAAGACAAGCATCACTACGGGGCTAACTGCGAAACCTGCGAGGTAGATCGCCGCTATGAAGACTACGAACGGGACCAGCCAATCAAGTCAGCCTACTGGCGCTGGCGAGCCATCTGCTTCTGTGTGCGCTTTCTGTTCTGCGGCGCTGCCAGAGTCAGTGGTGTACTGCTGAACAAGCTGCGAAATAAGCCTGATGCAGGACCCCAATTACCGGATGTGCGGAGAGGTGAATGATGGCTGAACTTAAAATAGGCTGCCTGGCCTTAGTGGTAAAAACGTATAACGTTCATGAAAACCTCGGCAGAGCGGTAGTGATTGAGCGATTGATAGCTGACGGGAAGAGATTC
>NW_019655771.1:0-417 GCF_002806865.2 Cucurbita pepo subsp. pepo
AAAAAAAAAATAATTATATTAAAAAATTAGAAAAAAAAACTATTTTTGGTCTTTATAGTACTAATAAATATTTAGTTTTAAAATTAAAAAGGCATTCTATATTAAGTGAGGGTATTACCGACATTTCGCATCTTCCAAATCAGAAATCCGCACAAACATCGCTGTCAAACTACTTGCCGTCCGCGCGCCTTAACGGTGGGACCCAACTATATGAGTCTGGTGGGCTCCACATAGCCGCAACTCTTACGCGCACGCAACCTCCGTCTCCCTTCTTCTTCCTCCTCGTCTCTCGGCCGTTACAGAATTTCCAGTTTCAGTTTCAGTTTCTCCCCCAAATTCTCTCATTATCTCCAATGGCTGCCAAGCCCTAAAACCCTCTTCTTCCTCTTCTTCTTCTTCTTCTTCTTCTTCTTCTTC
>NW_019655772.1:0-417 GCF_002806865.2 Cucurbita pepo subsp. pepo
GACATACAAGACTCTTGCCTACAAGTTACCGTCATCGGAACTCCGGCGAAGACTGCTTCCACCATTTCCGGTGACGGAACACGGAGAAGTTGCGATTTCTTCGGAATGAAGTACAGAATCGAGGGAGACGAAAAGTTTGCTTGGCGTCCCCGAAAGTTCGAGGGAAACGACATTGACAATAAGGAGAACGAGGGAAATAAAATTCGTTTATTATATGTTATTAGTATAATTATTGGATAATGTAATAATAACTATACGTATAATCATAATATATATATATTATATTTTTTATTTATTTAAATTTTAAATTTAAAAAAAAAAGTGAAAAATGTTTGTAATTTATTTTTAAAAATTTTCGAAACAAAATATTAATAAATTTATTTTAATATTTAAAGATATTATTAATATTTTTAAAAA
>NW_019655773.1:0-417 GCF_002806865.2 Cucurbita pepo subsp. pepo
ACCAATTTTCTGGGCAAACAAACAAAATTCCTCTACCCTACACCACTTCCACCATTTCCATGGAACCTTTCAACCCTTTCTTTGCATACCCATTTAATCCAAAAACAGGATTCCCCATCTTTTGGCGCAAAGCCCTGCCTCCAGATTGATCACATAGCTCAGAATCCATCAATCTGTAAGCGAGTTCTTCGTTCCCAACTTCAGAATTCAGATGGGTTTTTATTGTTCTTTCTTTTTCTTGCCTGATTGTTGTGAGTGTGTAAAGTAAAATGATAAAGAAATGTGACGATTCTTGTTCTACATCGCTTTCGATTGCGTAATGATTTTTACCCACGTTTTGGTTTCGAATTTGGGGTCCCCAAAAGATGAGAGATCGTAATAATCCTGTAAATTACTACCATGGAAAAGGAGATTTTA
>NW_019655774.1:0-417 GCF_002806865.2 Cucurbita pepo subsp. pepo
TTTTTTTTTTTTTTTTTTTTTTCTTCATATTCCATTTCTGAAGGATCCTCCTGGGATTGTTCCTAGAATTCTTGGCCACGAAGCCATCGGGTGAGTTATCAATTCCATACGTAACATTTTCATTTCGGTTCGAACTTCAAACGAGAAAAAATTTGGGTGGATTTGATTTACTTGATCAGGGTTCGGTTCAATTTTTTAAAAAACTGAAAAATTCGACTCCTTTTCTTTTGGAGTCCTTTGCTCGAGGATTTATCAATCTATTGGCATGGTTTAATTTTTTTAAAAACTGAAAAATTTGGGTAGCTTTTTACTATGCCGGAGGCTTGACTCCTTTTCTTTTGGAGTCTTTTGTTCGAGGATTTAGTTTAGGGCATGGCTCTGATACCAGTTAGATAAACTCTGATACCAGTTAGATAA
>NW_019655775.1:0-417 GCF_002806865.2 Cucurbita pepo subsp. pepo
CAAGGTAATCCGAATCTTACCCCCCTTGTAGTTGATTTCTTTATCTTATCAGCTTGTAAGGTTTAGGATGATCTTGAGTTGGAATTTGCAACCTTTTGATCAAGATAGTACTTACTACATTGGTGCAACTTCCACTATCACCGCGTGTGAAATAAGTTGTCTCTTTGATCATCAACATCATTCTCTGTAACTTGAGTTTTAAGAAGTCTTCTGGTAATAAGTGCCAAATGAATACCATCTTCTAGTTTCTCCTCATTCTTCTGGACTTCTTCAACTAGATCATTGATCTCCCCTCCATTTTTCTCGTCTTGGTTCATGATTGTACAAACAGTAGTTTTATATGCTTAGGACCTCACACACTTAACTCACTAATTTTACACTCAAGGATACTCGTGTTTATACACACAAAGGTAGGCT
>NW_019655777.1:0-417 GCF_002806865.2 Cucurbita pepo subsp. pepo
GGAGATTTACTTGTCAGTGACAAAGGAAAAGAAACTCTTTCAAGTAAAGGAAGCGAACTCAAATGAAGAAGGAAGAAGGTTCTTCACCCGTGCCAAAAGTAGGGAGGTATGCCTCATCTCATCCCAAAGACTTAATTATTGGTAATCACGAAAAAGGTATGAAAACTCGTTTCTTTATTAATTTATTTTATAATCTTGTTTTTTTCTCAAATTGAACCAAAAAGTCTTAAGGACGACGAAAATGATAGTTATAGATTTTAGGGAAGAACTAAATCAATTTGAAAGGAACAAAGTTTGAAAATTAGTCCCTAGGCCCTCTCATATTTCCATTATTGGAACCAAATCGGTTTTTAAAAATAAANAAATCGGTTTTTAAAAATAAAATGGATGAAAATGGGAATATCATTAGAAATAAAG
>NW_019655778.1:0-417 GCF_002806865.2 Cucurbita pepo subsp. pepo
TTTTTATTTATTTTTTTTTTTTTTTCTTCTGAAATTTGACTAAAATTTTGAAACTATCTTAAAGAATGAAAAACTAAACAAAGAAGAGAGGCATAACTCATAAGTAGCAGAAAACCAAAAAAATAAGATCTTAGTTATCTGTTTCTTGTGGAAATCTGAAGATGTTAAGACGCTTTTCAAGGTGTGGGGGAATCAGGGAGATTTTTTAAAANATGTTTTGTCCCTTCCAAGGATTTACGTCCATTTTCTTACACAGGGTGCCTGAAGTTCTTGCTTTGCCTATCAATGGTGGCAGCCTCAAGTACCTAGACTGGATCAAGAGCAGCACGAAGGACTGACTTCCTCTGCTTTAACAAGTTAATTTGATTATATAAAACCCTCCCTCCCAGCGTTATGTGCAAGTGTGTCAATAAACTC
>NW_019655779.1:0-417 GCF_002806865.2 Cucurbita pepo subsp. pepo
TACTCTCGCTACTTACTCCTATTTCTTATTCATGCATTATCTTTCACTCAATCACTTGACGAACTGTAACCAAAGACTGAAGATGAATGGGAGAGACTGAACTCCCAGATTGAACTGGGTCAAGCTCACTCACTTGTCTGTCCCTACTACTATTTATTCCTTCAAAGACAAGGTAAAGCAAAANTAGAATAAGTAAGAGAGTCAATCATCATGTATTTGTCTCGAGCTTCTTGAACGAGGTAAATAGGTTACTTACTTCTGTCCTATCCAACCACCTCTTGATCTGATCTTGATCCTGAACCGATATTCCCCGAGCTCTAAACAAAGACGAAAGATTCCTTCTCATGACCTACTGAACAAACCTAATTGAAGGCGAGAAAGCATACATACATATTCTTTCTACTGAACTTGAACCTA
>NW_019655780.1:0-417 GCF_002806865.2 Cucurbita pepo subsp. pepo
TACGTTGCGTCAAAAATAGTCCTAAATTTTCAAAATTATTTTAAAAATAAATTTGAACCTTTTTCATTATTATCCTTCGACTTTTTCAAAATTCCAAAAATATCCTTATAATTAGTAATATGTTTAAAAAATACACATAACAGTTAACACCTTTAACCTTTATAAAAACAAAACTAAAAAAATTATAACCATCTATAAATATCTTTTAAATTATCTTCAAATTTTTATATTACTTTTCTTAATAGCANAAAAAATTTAAAATAAAATATTAATCGTTCCATAATTTATATATATATATATAGTTTAAGGATATGTTTTTAAATTTTTTTTAAAAAATTTAATGTTATTATTGTAATTTTTACAAATTTAAAGATATTTTTTTAAATAAAATGCAATTTGTATTTATGATATGAGATA
>NW_019655781.1:0-417 GCF_002806865.2 Cucurbita pepo subsp. pepo
ATATTTTTTCATCCAAATATTATTAAAGAAGTTCTCTTATATGTTCAATAAATTATAAATATTAATACTATCTTTGAAAATTTATGAATATTTTTTAAACACGAAATAAAGTTATATTTATATAATGATAAACTTATTTTTAAAACAAAAGTAACTATCATAAGATTTCTGCCTTAAACTGTTAAAGGGCTTAAATTAAAAAAGTTCATTGCTTATTGAGAACATCTTTCTCGCCAATCAGCTTATCTTCTCTGGATGGTTGATCTTCCGTACAGTCTGCAATCACTCCGTTGGCTGCGGCGGAGNCGGGGGTGGAGATTTAAAGAAGCTTCGGGCAGGAGGTGGTGGAGAGGGGAAGAGAAACACTACTGGCGGAGGAGATTTAAAGAAGCTTCGGGCAGGAGGTGGTGGAGAGGG
>NW_019655782.1:0-417 GCF_002806865.2 Cucurbita pepo subsp. pepo
CGAATAGGATAGCCCTGACGTCGAAGTACTATCACGGATGCTCGATAGAAACTTTTTGATAATGCTATGTATATGAGGGCGGTAAAAGACACACATGCCAATGGCTCCAACATGACCCCAATAGACATGTAGAAATCTAAGCAAATGGGTCAAAGTTTGGACAAACTTTGACATGCGCTTGGAGACAAATTCTAGGAAGAGGGAACTTTTGGTTTGTAATCTTTTCAACCTCTAAGGAGTCAAAGAGATGGACTCTAGAAAGGATGAACTTTGAGTATCTAACTCTTCAAAGCTCAAAAAGTGTTTGAAAGAACTAACTTGTACACAAGCATCGAGACAAGCTCTGGAAAGGACAAACTTTGGGTTCCAAACTNTTGAAAGAACTAACTTGTACACAAGCATCGAGACAAGCTCTGG
>NW_019655783.1:0-417 GCF_002806865.2 Cucurbita pepo subsp. pepo
ATTTCTTTTTTAGATTTAAAATTTATTGGTTAATTTAATACACATTGGAGGATGAAAATCCAATGCCCATTGTTTTAGGAAGCTCAAAGCAAAGACATGAGAGTTATCTTGGTCTGACATAGTATTAGAGTCAAGCTCTATACTTACTCGTGCCAATAGATTGGTAAATTCTCAAATATCGAACAAATGGCTNGGCTCCAAAAGAAAAGGAGTCAAGCCTACTCAAAGGCAGTAAAAAATAACTAAGACTTCAAAGGAGCCCAGCCTCGACTAAGGGGAGACATACTTTGTTTAAGGGGAGGGGTTGGATGATAAAAGTCCCACCTCAGCTAATTTAGAAGATGATCATGAGTTTATAATCTAAGATTAAAAAAAGTTATAATTTATAATTAATTAGAAATTACCATGAAGCTTATG
>NW_019655784.1:0-417 GCF_002806865.2 Cucurbita pepo subsp. pepo
GTTTGTGGACGGGATTTATTCCCGATCCCCTTTAATCTCCATAAAGAATAAGTCAATTTGACTATTTGACTTTTACATAATTTATGAAATTAAACATAGGATTTTTTAACAAATGTTGATGTGCTTGAGTGGCTAATGCGACAGGTTTGCTCGAATTCTGTTATTGACATGTTTTTTTGAATCTTCCATTTAGAACACCGTGATTTTATCATCTTCCCCCTCTTCAGAAGGATTCGTCCTCAAATAAGAAAAAATCATCACCTTCCTTCCGTCACCTCCTTTTGAAATGTTTTAATTAAATTTGCATGCTTCACTCACAAAAATATTAGAAGGAAATTAGTAGAATAGGAAGCAAATGAAGTGTATTAAATCCNTAGAATAGGAAGCAAATGAAGTGTATTAAATCCATAAACTACT
>NW_019655785.1:0-417 GCF_002806865.2 Cucurbita pepo subsp. pepo
CATTGATAAAAACATCTTGATACCACGAAATAGTTCATTATGATTCAATATGAAAAGGTGATCCAATTGCATGAACAGAGTCTAGTTGTAAATTTAATCTAATGCTACAAGAGCAATCTGATGGGTGACATTTGCCGAAACATTTGTTGTAGCAATTNTCAACATGCCATACGGATTATTGACACTGCTTGTGTGGATGACTAATCGTTTTTCAACTCTAAATGGATGAAATAAACGATATAAAAACGAAAGGTTGCCAAAAAGAAAGGTCAACCAACAAAGGCCGAAGAAACTACTGGGTAAAAACATTAGTGGCTCCTATTGCTAAAAACAACAGAGGAGGAGAAAGAATCACCTAATTCAGTAGTATCTGATGACAGCAAAAGAACAAAAAAAGTAAGAAGGATAGCTTAAGAA
>NW_019655786.1:0-417 GCF_002806865.2 Cucurbita pepo subsp. pepo
AAAAAAAAAAAAAAAAAAAAAAAAAAAAAAAATTATATATAATAATTTCTCTCATATTTGGTTTAGAATTTAAATGAAGTTTCTATTATTAACTTACAAAATTTTACTCTCGTTACCCATTTAGAGCGGGTTAAAATGACAAATTTACCCCTCGGGTTGACCTTGGACTATTTTTTGAGTTCGTGAGATTTTTTTCCTCCTATATTTCATCTTAAAATTTGACGTCTACGACACTCAATAAAATCTTAGNGTATTTAATTTGTGGGACTCAATGTTACATTACAGTATATCAGTGTATCATTAACCAAGAGATTAAAGTTCGATTTTTTTTTATCCTTAACTGTAAAAAAAATGAGTTGAAAATGTATATTTAATCTATAAATTTTAAAATATAATTATTTAATTATTTTCATTATT
>NW_019655787.1:0-417 GCF_002806865.2 Cucurbita pepo subsp. pepo
GGAGGGTCGAAACGGTGTCAAACGGGCTGGAAACAGGTTTCTCGAGCCGAATAAGCCGCCAGAGCTGCCAAGCCGCCGCCGAGCCGATGAAGCCGCCTGAGCCGAGAGGAGCCGCGCTGCAGACGTGACACGTGGCACAATCAGAGAGTGATGCGTGTGCAGGCGTCTCGGGTCGAGGCACGGGTTAACGGGCCGCTCGCGGGTCTCAGACCGAACGCGGGTGACGGGCCGTACGGTGGTAGGCCGACTCTCAAGTGACGGNCGTACGGTGGTAGGCCGACTCTCAAGTGACGGGCCGCGAGGTGATGGGCCGGCTCGTGGTTGAAGGCCGGGTGTTATGGTGCTAAAATCAACATTCTTTTTCACTGAAGGGACGGGGTTCTGGGCTGACCGAAGGGACGGGGTTCGGTTCGGGTT
>NW_019655788.1:0-417 GCF_002806865.2 Cucurbita pepo subsp. pepo
ACACGTCACCTTCAAATCTGTAGTTTGACACTCTCCCAACTCAGCTATCCGTGCTAACGTTAAAAATAAAAATTCATAAGTAGAGCTATTTCCACTAATTCATTATATTTTAAAAAGAAATAATAATCAACTAAACTATGAGGTGTTATAATCGCAACTAAGTGATCCCAATCCCTTTAAGGGTGACATCTTGTAGCAGGGNGAGGTGTTATAATAGCAACTAAGTGATCCCAATCCCTTTAAGGGTGACATCTTGTAGCAGGGCGAGTGGGAAAATAGCAACCTATACCAGTTGATAAAAAACGTGACAATTATGCNAACCTATACCAGTTGATAAAAAACGTGACAATTATGCAACGTGAACCAAGTGCGGTGAATCTCCGTGTATGGATCTTGATTCCAATACGTCGGGTTCAT
>NW_019655789.1:0-416 GCF_002806865.2 Cucurbita pepo subsp. pepo
ATTGAAATATCTTTTGATAATTTTGACAACATTTTCTTCGCTTCAATTATATTGCATGATTGATGCCTTGATTTATATCACTTCCATTGGCATGAATTTTGTTTTGTATGAAAAATGAACTGTTCATCTATTATACCATTATTTCTGCACCATCTAATCATGGGGAAAGTGAAGTGGGAGAAATTTTTAAAAAAGGTTGATTTGGAGGAAGTTAAGAAGCCATTTGATCTTTATCTTGTTTCTGTAATGAACTATGATATAACGAGAATAAACGCTCTAGAAGTATGCTGATTCTGTCGGTTCTATAATAGTCGATTGCTCGATTGGAATATTAGTATATGCATGCTGGACTGTCAATTGCCTATCAACTTATTATAAAATTTAATCTATGATTTCTTTGTGGATTCGAATTTTTC
>NW_019655790.1:0-416 GCF_002806865.2 Cucurbita pepo subsp. pepo
TTGTGACTAATCCAGACAAACTTCTCATTCGCTCGATACTAAAACATCACAGGTAGACTAATCCATCATGGAGGAAAGTTTGTGACCAATTTCTCATTCGCGTGATACTAACATGTGAACAAAATCAGATCCACAAACAATGGATGTTACTACAAGGTATGCGGCTTAGTGATGAGTTGTTTCAGAAACAGTCAAAAATTGGTAAAAACAAAATTGTAAATACAAACAAGAACGAAGAAGAGAACACAGAATAGGAAAATAACGGATTTGTCCCAATAATCACTGTTCCTTCTTCCCCCTCTTCTTATTAAATCAGGGTTATAATGGGTTTTAAAGTGGGGTGGAATCCGAAGGGCAGACTAATTTATTCAAAAAGCCACCGGTGACCAGAAAACTAACCTTAACATCGTCGGAGA
>NW_019655791.1:0-416 GCF_002806865.2 Cucurbita pepo subsp. pepo
CATATTGATGAACATTGTTGTCTCAAATCAGAGATAGAACAGCTGAAATCTGCCTTGGAAATGGCTGAGACAAAATACCATGAAGAACAAATTCAGAATGCAGTCAAGATAAGAACAGCTTATGAACAAGTTGAGCAGATTAAAACCAACATGAATTCTAGGGAGTCTAATCTAGAGCAGGAGCTGAAAAAATCGAAGGTCGATATCGACGAGTTAAAGGCCGACTTGATGGATAAGGAGACCGAATTGCAGGCTATCTCGGAGGAGAACGAGCAGCTGCACACGAAAATTCAAAAGAATCTATCGAGCCAGAGAGAATATGAACTCGAAAGAGAGATTAAGGAATTGAAGGATCATCTTGCAGTGATGAAGTCCAATCTCATTGACAAGGATAGACAATTCCGTAGCGTTTTGGA
>NW_019655792.1:0-416 GCF_002806865.2 Cucurbita pepo subsp. pepo
GCTAGCTTTTTGTTGTACCAAGCCTCATATGACGTCTTCCCGTCGAGGTGTCGGGTTGGTGACCGATTGAGGAGATAGACGGCCATCATTACCGCCTCTCCCCAAAATTTCCCAGGCATCCCGGCCGTCATCATCAAAGACCTTGCTGTCCCGACGATGGTCTGATTTTGGCGTTCCACCACTCCGTTCTGCTGGGGGGAGTAGGACGCCGTTAGTTGCCGTTGTATACCGAACTCATCACAGTACTTACCGAAACTTGTTGAGGTGAATTCTCCGCCTCAGTCTATGCGCAACACTCGCATCTTCTTCCCGCATTCGGCCTCCGCTTGCGCTTGAATGCGCTTAACCGCCTCTGCTGCCTCACTTTTCGCTTGTAGCAGGATCAGCCACATGAAGCGGCTTTTGTCATCGACCAA
>NW_019655793.1:0-416 GCF_002806865.2 Cucurbita pepo subsp. pepo
GACCCTACCCCTCAGGCCAAAGATGGCGAGAATTTTCAGAACAGTGGGATTTTTGGATGAAGAAAAGGAAGGTGTTACAAGTCACTAACGTTACACATGGCACAAACCACAAACGGTGTGCATCCGTGTGTTTTTCAGTATGCTCTTCTTTTTCTCCTTTTCAGATATATAATCCTGTATTTACACTATAACTATGGACAAATAATTATAGTAAAAGAGGTAAACCATACATTGATTCGATCTGCAACCCAAAAGTTTGACACTCCATAATGTTTCTCGGAAAGGCCTCCAAGAACAAAGGTTCTAGCAGCTGATCTGGCATTGTCTGCTGTTTCAACCCAGATTGTACTCAACTGTAATGCCGAAAAAGATTGCACCACATTTAGACCAGACAATTCTAGAAAAGAAACTACAAG
>NW_019655795.1:0-416 GCF_002806865.2 Cucurbita pepo subsp. pepo
TTCCAAATTAGGGTTCGATTTCAAGCACTCTGTTTCTTCGAAATTCCATTATAAATCATCCAGACTAATCATTCCCCACAAAAGTTTCGAGAAACGTCGACTGTGACTTTGTTCTTTTAGCACGGATTTCAAACGTCCCAGATTAGGGTTTCTGAATTAGGGTTCGATTTCAAGCACTCCGTTTCTTCGATCGAAATTCTATTCTATATCATCAAGACTAATCATTCCCCACAAAAGTTTCGAGAAACGTCGACCGTGACTCGGTTCTTTTAGCACGAACTTCAAACGTCCCAGATTAGGGTTCGATTTCAAGCACTCCGTTTCTTCGATCGAAATTCTATTCTTAATCATCAAGACTAATCATACCCCACAAAATTTTCGAGAAACGTCGACCGTGACTCGGTTCTTTTAGCACG
>NW_019655796.1:0-416 GCF_002806865.2 Cucurbita pepo subsp. pepo
AATCCATGGCTCCCAGCATAGTGCAGATTCCTCAATTTCACGAACTCCTTTACCTGAAATTTTTAATTAATTTCTTTAATATATATATTATATATAAACAATTAAAATTTAAATAATTACTTTTTCTCGGCTTCTTCCGCTTATTATGGCTGTTGGAAAGCATTTTGCCACTTCTCTTACAGCTTCTCTCATCTGCATTTATACATACAAAAAAATATATAAATAAAACAATAAAGAGACTAAATTAAAAGAATCAAATCCAAAAAGATATAGGTCAACCTTTAAAAATTATTAATAATAAAACCCATATTTTTAGTGTAGAAATTCAAAGAACAAAGAAAAAACTTAATCATTTTATAATTTCTAAATAAGGTCAAACAACTTCTTCTCTGGAAAACACAGCCATAGTCTTACGT
>NW_019655797.1:0-416 GCF_002806865.2 Cucurbita pepo subsp. pepo
AAACAATTTGTTTCATATAGTTCCTGTTATAAAAATGAAATTTTATTTTTTAATTAATTTCAATTGTTTAATGTTTTTAAATTTTTTAATAAATTTATAATCCAATTTACACGTATAGAATCGCTTTCAAAACTATGAAAAAATTTTAATTTTGTAGAATCAATCATTTTCCAAAGATTAGGTTCATTTTTAAAAAGTGAAAGTAAATATTTCATATTAATTGAATTTTTTTTATTAAACTTTATAATTCCTATATTTTTATTAGATTTAATATGTGAAATACCAATTTTTTTTGTGAGTAATTTGATCTTTGCAATTAAAATTAAATTTTTAGCAGATGTCGGTAGCTTTCCAAATTGATTAAGAAGCTCTAAAGATATTGTTTCAATTTCTTTTTCGCTTTTAGCATTTTCAAT
>NW_019655798.1:0-416 GCF_002806865.2 Cucurbita pepo subsp. pepo
GGGACGGTTAGAAATATCATACGCTTGTGGATCTAAGAAGCACGAACACTTCAATTTGATCCACGGGGTTACGAATCGAAAAATCTAAGACGAACCTGTGACCTTGAGCCCACAATTTGGATTTCCCTTCAAGTGCTGTGGTCCACAAAGTGAGGGCAAAGGCAGGGCAGTCCAAGATTAGCTTTCTTATAGTCCTACTAGAGTGGAAATTTTCAAGGACATGCTCATCTCCTGCGGCTGCGTCTTCAGATTTAGGCTCTGCTGCAAGTGAAGCTATAGCTTCATACAAACCACTCAGCTTTTCTCCCAATTTCGATTGAAGAACGCCATCGGCACCCCCGGTTGCAACCTGAATGAAAAAATTGATGTAACTTATTAGACTGATGGAAGAAGAAAACTAGATGAGTTATCGAGTT
>NW_019655799.1:0-416 GCF_002806865.2 Cucurbita pepo subsp. pepo
TAATAATAAATCAATAAATAAGTAAATAAAAATAATTATTTTCTCATCTCTCCTAGTTACTTTCTCCAACCATCTCTCTTCAACCCACTCAAAAATGAAATAGAAATGAAAAATGTCGAAAAATGTCAAGTTTTATCTCTATACCATTATTACTCTAATTTACCTCGACCATCTTAAAATTCTGATTTTTTTTGTTGGACAAAATTTAAAGAAGCTCACTGTCCTCTAATAAAATTCTGAATGTTTTCTGTTACACAAAATTGAGAGGAGCTCACTGCGGATATTTTCTATAATTGTTAAATACTATTTAACAAATCTTTCCTTACTCTCCCTCTCTCTCATCTCTTTCATTCTATAAATAGGTTTTAAAATTGGAAGGAGCTCACTGCCGTCTGATATTTCCTATTATTGTTAAA
>NW_019655800.1:0-416 GCF_002806865.2 Cucurbita pepo subsp. pepo
CATTGTAAGAGTCAGAGAATTGAACATGAAATTGATGTCATGGATTCTTATAGGTTGGCTTGAATACAAAGAGAAAAATCAAACTTTCGTTAAGGATAAATTGGTGACACCCTTATAAGCTAATCAGGTAAGTGGTCTTACTATAGGATAGGCTAAAAATTGTATGAGTTACGATGATGTATGAACTATACCGTACGATGCGGTATATGAGTTATGATGATGTATGAGTTATGATGTGTTGGTTACGATACTTGATGTGCGCAGTATATATATATTTTGATGAATGTCGTACTTGATATGTTTGATGCACTTTGTGGCAATATGATGAGTATGATGATCGCGTTACGTTTACCTTAATATGATGATGTATTCCAAATTGGGCATGTTATATGATGATGAGTGCCATATTGCATCAT
>NW_019655801.1:0-416 GCF_002806865.2 Cucurbita pepo subsp. pepo
AGTTCTCCAATTTGTAATCTACAAAGTAAGACTATAGGCAGAAAAAGGATGTTTGCTTTTACATGCATGGCATGAAAGAAAATTTAATCCATAAAACTGTCAAAAGTAGAGAAAGAGTTAAAAGTTCGTCCATTCATCTCGCCCCAATGATGATGCAAGCATTGTTTTCACTAAGAAACAAAACCATATCGATAAATTACGACTCAAAATCATAAGAGAACAATGAGGTTTCCTTTAATATCTGATTCCAGTGTGTTTTTTTAAACAAGATATGAACAACTTTTAATGTTAAGTCTCAGAATTAATTCAGAAGCCTACAACTCAACGTGCAGTGAATATGGTGAATGCATTATGCCTGCTAACTGCTAAATCCTAGTTAGAGGCAAGACAACAGCATAAATCCAGATACATCGGAC
>NW_019655802.1:0-416 GCF_002806865.2 Cucurbita pepo subsp. pepo
CAATTCTCTCAATACAACATATCAATCACATATCATCTCATGTTAGTTTGCATATAGCACCACGAGGACGTGTCATCATACAACACACAATTGATGATGCTCCCTCCCCTCTCTATTAGTTACTCTAGACAAATCATTTACCATTAGAAATTTTTTAGATAGATTCCTAAGTTAAGATTGGATCTCCTAACAATATTGGTTGGATATCACCCATCCTTCATCATTGTGAAAGAAGAATTGACATTAGAGGGGACTAAATCAGTCCTATCTTTTTCGTCAATTGTGTAATTTAAGTTGCAATTTTTAGATTAGAAAATTAAGTGACAAGTATTAATATGTATTCTAGGAATTTACATTTCATATCAAATTAGGTCAAAAAAGGACAAAAATTGCAAAAGAGAGAAAATAAAACAAAA
>NW_019655803.1:0-416 GCF_002806865.2 Cucurbita pepo subsp. pepo
GGGTCAGGAAAAGGCTTAAGGTTGAGTAAGTAGGCAGCATAAGAGTGAGATCTCATTCATCTTGAGTTTAGTCTTTCCTCTTCTTTTCTTACAGTGAAATCAGGAAAAGGTTTAAGGTTGAGAGTCGTCTTCATCTTTCGGTCAGTCTTTGGTTACAGGAGAGGAAAAGAAAGAAGGTTCATGAGTTTACAAGAGATTACATTCAATCCTCAGCAAGCAGCTTGACCTTGTGAAAGAAAAGAAAGAACCTTTAACCTATTTACCCAGTGAAAGAATAGTGAAACCCGAGTGCAATCTGTTTCATTCATTTTTCCTTTCGTCTTGACTGACTGTAAACTCTCATTCTGGTTTCTTACAGGAGAGTAAGTGTGAAAGAAGGGACGGGAATAAATAGAGGTTCAGGAGAATAAGGAGTT
>NW_019655804.1:0-416 GCF_002806865.2 Cucurbita pepo subsp. pepo
CCCTCCACAATTGAATCCCTCCATTTTTTCAACCCCTTTTTTGCTTATCATCAATCATGAACCTCAATGTTTTTGTGTTCTGGATCGTACAGATCTCCGTCCATGCCGTTCCAGTTGTTTCTGAAACCAAAGCGTCCCACGGTAACCAACATCCCCTTCTCTCTATCTTCCTTTCAANTCATTGCATTTTGTTCTCATTCGTTTCTTGTACCTAAATTATATCAAAACGTCTTCATACATGTTATCGGTACAGATTCAAAAAGGTTACTAATCTCTTAACGATCGAGTAACGTTACGATTGACATTTTCTTATACTTTAACCAACCGGGTTAGGTTAGAATCAGACTCGTTCGGTTATGTGTGGAAATGTTTTGTAACAGCCCAAACCCATCGCTAGCCAGCTCGTTACATATCAC
>NW_019655805.1:0-416 GCF_002806865.2 Cucurbita pepo subsp. pepo
GTTGTTGGTATTTTTTTCTTTTTCTTTTTTTGATGGAAGGAACCACCCATGAATCCTATATTCTATTTCTATTTCTATTTCTTATTATTAACATGATATCAGAGTATAGATCTTGGTATTTTTAAATATCAAATTTTTCTTTATGACGGAATCAGCCAAATCCAGCTTCAAAATTTCGGATGTTGATTTAACACATTCTTATTATATTCATCNCGAGGGAAAATATTATTTTAATTATTTAATTATTATTATTATTATTTTTTTGGGTTGTTACATCTACTCTCTCTCCATGGGATTTAGAGCAAAGCTTTTTCGTTTCATTTTGACATTGAACTAGTCTTTGCCACTACATATTTGCAAACAACACATTATAGTCTATATCGAAGTTTAACCGTCCAATTTATGTTTTAAAATTC
>NW_019655806.1:0-416 GCF_002806865.2 Cucurbita pepo subsp. pepo
GATCAAGAAGGAAATGCAAAAGGAACTCGAATTTGTGGTGCAATTGCTCGAGAATGGAGACTGTGAAATTTCACTAAAAGAATTTCATTAGCACCTTCAGTCTTATAAGATGAGACCGTGAGATAGTTAGAGTATTTGAATTAGTGTGTATAACGTATATACCTTTTCAAATGAATAACTATTTATGAATCAAGCCAAGCCAAGCATGTTGATTAGATCACAATGAAAAGTAACCAAGAATTAGCCTTTCTCATGGGTAAGGACACTNACCTCTCCCTCCCGGTCGAGCTCTTTCACCCCTCTCCCTCGCGGTCTTGGTCTCGGTCTCGGTCTCGTTCTTTCACCCCTCTCCCTCTACAATGCTGACATGAATATAAAAGAAATGGTTCGAATACCATCTACTCACCGAAAACACT
>NW_019655807.1:0-416 GCF_002806865.2 Cucurbita pepo subsp. pepo
TATCATAATTGATAAGTTATTAATTTAGCTTAGTAAAAATAGTATGAAAATCATTTCTTAAAATTATTTTTCAAAAGGTATAAGTAATGATGGTAGGAAAATCATTTTTATAAAAGTATACCATAAACAATAAAGTAAGTAACTTTTTAGTTTTTTAAAACATTTTACTCTCATTTCTTCTCATTTGTGACACTGAGATTTTCAAATTTCTATTTAAAATATATTTAAAAAAAATGCCACAATAAAATAAAGTATGGAAATTTTGTTATTAATTTTAAGTTTTAGAGGAAGAAAGAAAACTTAATTAGTTATGTTTGTANTAAAAAAACGAATCATTACAAGGGTTACCCAACTTATTCTTTTTATTCACCTTCAAAGGTTGGTATACATTTTCATTTGTTCATGAGCATGCATAA
>NW_019655808.1:0-416 GCF_002806865.2 Cucurbita pepo subsp. pepo
CTTAGTTAGGAATCGGCCTTTTTCTATCTAAGCATTGTGGCTATCACAGTTCAAGCTACGTATGGCTGGCTTACAACCTAAAGGCTTCTTATCTTAGCCGGAAAAGAAAGTGCGGTTCTTTTCTTTAGGCCAATCTTAGAAAAAGAACAAGGAGGATATGNGCTCCAATCGGGGTGGTTCATGACTGGGCTAAAAAGAAAGTCTCAAGAGGGGAAAGGCGGGATAATGGAAGGCGGATAAAAAACTGGATTCCGCTGTGGGTGGCAGAGTAACAAGATGTGTGGGGGGCATTTTCCTGGGATTAGCCAGATAAGAAGTCGACTCATTGCATTTTCGTCGGCCGCTGGAAAGAAAGACCGAGGGAGGCTGTGGACTGCAACAGGCGAGGTGGTTCTCGAGAGCGCAGTCGCTCGCGC
>NW_019655809.1:0-416 GCF_002806865.2 Cucurbita pepo subsp. pepo
AAAACTACATCTCATGATGTATAATATTTTCCACTTGTTGGCTCACAGCACTTCCATCCTTTCCTTTGATTGTCGTATCCAACAAATATACATTTGACTGCTTTCTCGTCAAACTTGCTACATAGATGGTCAGGCTCAAATACATAGCAAACACAATCAAATACTTGGAATTAACTAACGGTAGGTTTCATGTCACATAGTATCTCAAATTGTCAGAGGAATCCTAGCTTTGGTTGGGGAAGCTTGTTGATCACATGGGAAACAGTTCGCATAGCTTCAGCCCNTCACATAGTATCTCAAATTGTCAGAGGAATCCTAGCTTTGGTTGGGGAAGCTTGTTGATCACATGGGAAACAGTTTGCATAGCTTCAGCCAAAAATCTAACTGGAACATTCTTTGCGTGTAATATGCTTCGA
>NW_019655810.1:0-416 GCF_002806865.2 Cucurbita pepo subsp. pepo
AACACCGGAACCTGCCGAGAAAGAAAGATTAGCTCATTCACTTAAACCGGAACCTAGTTATTGTGTTTAGAGAAGAGAGTCAATTCCTTGCATGCATCTCTCGTCCCGCTCCTCTCGTTCTTTGTTACAATTAGAACTAGCTAGAAGGAAAAGAGAATGAATTGATTTAAATGAAAGAGTAAGTAAAGAAGCTCCTTAAGAAAGAAATAAGAAAGAAAGAAAGAGAGATAACTAACTCCTGCCCCTACGATATTGATTCCCTGACCGACTGACTANGGGCTGGGCTGGCTTGAACTGCTTGCTTGTTTCTTGCTGGGTTGGAAGGAACGAAACAGGCAGGTGGCAGGAAGACTCACTCAATTAAAGCTGAATTAAAGTGAACAGTCAGTCTCGACTCAACTCCTTATGAGAGAGAG
>NW_019655811.1:0-416 GCF_002806865.2 Cucurbita pepo subsp. pepo
ATGTGCGGCTTTTTACGTCAACAACCAGGGAGAGAAGGAACCTGGAGTCCCGCGACTGGGAATAAACTACAAACCCTTAAATAAGGTTTTGGAATGGATTAGATATCCAATTCCAAATAAAACAGATTTAATGCAAAGAATTTCAAATGCAAAAATAATTTCAAAATTTGATATGAAATTAGGATTTTGGCAAATCCAGATCTCAGTAAAAGACAAGTACAAAACGACTTTCAATGTCCCTTTCAGACAATACGAATGGAACGTTATGCCATTTGGGATAAAAAAACGCTCCATCCAAATTTCAAAAGATTATGAATGATATTTTGAATCCTTTTCAAGACTTTTCAATTGTTTATATTGACGATGTTCTNTCTCATTTTTTCTCAAAACATCGATCAACACTTTAAGCATCTTCA
>NW_019655812.1:0-416 GCF_002806865.2 Cucurbita pepo subsp. pepo
TTTTAATTTCATAAAGTTTGTAATGCTCAAATTGAGTTCGTGTCTTCTGTGGAGATCTAAAGGGATCGAGATTAAATCACTCCCACTAACTTCTTTTGTGGGGAGACTATAAATACCCACACATTATTATGTAAAAGCATATTTGTGATCAATGAAATTGATCTCTCAAGTTGAGATGATCCCTCGTGNATAGAAATTCGAGATTATCTTTGTCATTTCTAAGTTTTATGCAATTCTTGTGGTAGATTGCATCTGAGTCATTCAATCAAGCCTTGATCAAGTTCGATTGTGGAGTGACTCGATTTAGAAAAAGGTTCCATAATCTAATTCTAGCTTTATCTCTTCGTTGATCCAAATTTTGTATAAGAAGAAGCATCAATTGCATCGATTCCATCAACAGTCTTCCCATGAGTTTA
>NW_019655813.1:0-416 GCF_002806865.2 Cucurbita pepo subsp. pepo
CGTAAATAGAATTAAAATATGACATAGAAGAGAAATAAGTGATAGAAGAAGATATGAGAAATTGTTATATTTGTATCTATAGGATATAACATTAAAGGTTGAATTATCCAAGTCACTTGAAATATTAATAATATTGACATATTATTAATTTAAGTTTTAAGTTTTATTATCCTATATAATTTAGAAACAATGAAAACATGGAATTTGATTTTTATCTAGACCGTTTAGAGCAGTTTTTCACACGGTTAGTTGGATTATTAATTAAAATGTGAAATACTAACAAAATGTGACGAACGATGCGATAGGAAGCAAACCTTGGCAACATTTGGTGTAGTTCTTGAGGAACGGGAGCTTACGTAANAAGCCAACCAGATAAGTGGCCTTACTATATGATAGGCTAAAAATTGTATGAGTTA
>NW_019655814.1:0-416 GCF_002806865.2 Cucurbita pepo subsp. pepo
TTTTTTTTTTTTTTTTTTTTTTTTTGGAGATACCAATAATCAAGCCACGAGAGTTTATGCTCAAAATGGACAATATCATATCATTGTAGAGGTTCGTAATTCCTTGTATGGTATCATAGTCACACTCTTAACTCAACCATGTTAATAGAATCCTCAAATGTCGAATAAAAAAGTTGTGAGTCTCGAAAGTGTAGTCAAAAGTGACTCAAGTGGTATTGATATGANACATTTTGGAGAGACCCGGAGCAAAATCATGAGAGCTTATGCTTAAGTGGACAATATCATATTATTGTGGAGGTTTGTGATTTATAATATTAGAGACGAGAACGTAGATAGTAATTCTCATCCAACTCAGTTTAGGTAACGGAGATTTTATTTATTTATTATTATTATTATTATTTTGGTGAGGATGTAAA
>NW_019655815.1:0-416 GCF_002806865.2 Cucurbita pepo subsp. pepo
AAAAAAAAAAAAAAAAAAAAAAAAAAAAAAAAAAAAAAAAAAAAAAAAAAAAAAAAAAAAAAAAAAAAAAAAAAAAAAACTAATTGTTTATTAAACAATCAATCGTATTTGAAATATAAAATATAATCATGTATAAATTAAGTAGTTGTGTTGTTTAAATGTATATTATTTTAAACGACCATTCTCCTTCATAATGAAACTTTAAAATTTAGAGGTATTTTATTAAAAAATAACGCATATACTTCAAAGATATTTTTATATTTAAAAAAAAAAATATATATATATTTTTTGTTTTATAAGGTAATGTATATAAAATATCTTGAGGAAAGAGAGAGGGAAAGGAGAAAGAAACAAGAGATAATGGGAAAAGAAAACGAAGCATCATGGTGATGGATGATGCGATTTGGAGAACCCCA
>NW_019655816.1:0-416 GCF_002806865.2 Cucurbita pepo subsp. pepo
GAGGAAATACAGAGAGAAGGAAGAGAAAAATAAAAGAGAAGAGTTGGGAGTAAGAATCGATGATTGAGAATAGAATATCGAAGAAATAGAGTGCTTCAAATCGAACCCTAATTTGGACACCCTTATCTGGGACGTTTGAAGTCCGTGCTAAAAAAACTGAGTCACGTTCGACGTTTCTTGAAACTTTTGNCTGAGAGAAAAAGTAGAGTACAGACAAAATATCAAAGACAAGAAAGTAGTCACTCGAGATAAAAAATAGAATATGAAATCTTAATATAAATAGAATATGTATATATATTTAAATGTATATTATAATGTTCCAAGACTTTATCCATGCAAAGTCTTTAATGATCGCATGAAGTTTAACACATGAATCATTGTAAGAGTCAGAGAATTGAACATGAAATTGATGTCAT
>NW_019655817.1:0-415 GCF_002806865.2 Cucurbita pepo subsp. pepo
TTTCAAAAGTAACATTAAAAAGTTTGGATATTAAAGTTGAGAATTTAAGTAAAAAGTGTTCAATACTACTTTTAAAATTTCACGAGTATTTTTTGAATTATTTTTAAAATTAAATATTTAATAATTTAATTAGATAAAACCAAATAATTGAATGTATTTTTTCAATGTGTAGTTAGGCAGCCCAATCTCAATTCTAATATTCTTCTACGCGCACTACCAAACTTTCTTGTTCCTATCCACAAGTTGGACAATTACCTCTCAATTTTCAACCAAATCAATCATGCAATTAATTATAACGGTTAATTTTTGTATCGTAAAGTACGACGTTCATACAATAATAATTCAAAATGCCATATAAAAAAATGTTACCGTAGCAAAAATTTATTGTGATGTTGACCTTAAACTGACATCAAAT
>NW_019655818.1:0-415 GCF_002806865.2 Cucurbita pepo subsp. pepo
TCCTGTCATCAATAATAGTGAAAATGAAAAAATACCTCCGCACATGATGTCACAAATAAGGAAAGATTGAATAGAGTATCTTTTGGAGATGCAAGGTACCGATCCCCATACCTCTCGCATGCTAAGTGCGCTCTACCATCTGAGTTACATCCCCAAAATTCTTGCATCACAAAACACTAAATTTTCCATCATTAATAATAGGGAAAATGAAGAAATATCACTACTTAACATGTCATGAATAAAGAAAAATTGATAAGAAATAACATATTTAATAATAAACAGGTTTATTTTGGAGATGCGGGGTATCGATCTCCATATCGATTGCATGCAAAGAGGGCGCTCTACCATTTAAGCTACATCCCCACGATTCTTAGATCATAAAACCCTAAATGTCTCGTCATCAATAATAGTGAAA
>NW_019655819.1:0-415 GCF_002806865.2 Cucurbita pepo subsp. pepo
AATCTTTCCTTCTTACCTAACAAAATTACTCTCCTTTTCCACCACACCCTATTGAAAGAAATCAGCAGAGTAAGAAATGAAAGCAAGAAACTATGCTTGTAAGGATCTCTACTAATGAGCTAAGCTGCTAAGAATGAGATATGTCTAAATTGACTCCTCAACTCACTATTTATAAGAAGAAGGCGATGGCTGCTGCTTTGTCACCCATGTGCCATCATCCTTGGGGAAAAGAAAAGAAAGAGAAGCCGCCTCTTTCCAATTAGTTTAACAAAGATCTTATTTGGGAATTTTTCATTTGGAAATTTCCTCATTCACTTTCTGGTCTCTGCATACAAAATAATAATATCATCCATGCTTTCCTGTGAGAACATAGGAGGATAAGTGCCAGGTGGGTCCACATGTGATCCCAATTGGA
>NW_019655820.1:0-415 GCF_002806865.2 Cucurbita pepo subsp. pepo
GTTTAGATGGATTTTTTAGTTCGATAACATGTGAGAATGGAAGGACTCGAACTTCTAGTCTATTAGTCAGAGTATAAACAACATGTGAGAATGGAGGGACTCGAACTTCTAGTCTATTAGTCAGGGTAGACTCGAACTTCTAGCCTATTAATCAGAGTAGAACCAATATGTGGGAATGGAGGGACTCGAGCTTCTCGTCTTTAGTTAGAATATAAACATATGGGAATGGAGGGACTCAAACTTCTAGTCTATTAGTGAGTATAAACAGCATGTGGTAATAGAGGGATTCAAACTTCTAGTCTATTAGTCGGAGTACATACCTTAACTAGTTAAGTTCTGTTTAAATTAATAGATATTTAAATAAAGTTCGACCATAGATAAAAATAGAAACTAACGTGATTATTCCAAGTGTTTT
>NW_019655821.1:0-415 GCF_002806865.2 Cucurbita pepo subsp. pepo
ATTATATTTTTATTAAAAATCTTATTTTTCATACTGTTGTAGAAGAAAGTAGATACATCAATTTAAGTTATTATGGGCTTTACTCCTCTCCTTATTTACCCTCTCTGTTTACTTTTCCCCCTTTTCCCCCCTGTATTTAGTTTTTGTGGTTTTCTGGGCTATTTCAAGTTCATCTTTTTTTTTTATCTGTTTCCTTTTTAATTCTGTTCTATGTATTCCAAATTTCTAGTGATGTTGTTCCCAAATCTTTCCTTAATCTCCCTCCTCTCTCTCTAATTATTTTGAAATAGGTTTTTCAATGGTATAAACAGATATTACTGGCCAATTTTAAGTTGATTGTTTGGCTATGACTCTTTTAGTTTACAGATCTGCCCACTAAAATTTTATTGAATCTAACCTTATAACCTTATTTAGT
>NW_019655822.1:0-415 GCF_002806865.2 Cucurbita pepo subsp. pepo
CTGTTGGTATCATTACACTATTCTATAAATCTAATTCAGCAAATTGCTCTATCTTTACTAATATCACCAAATATTCTACCAGAAAACAGGGCATAGATACTTTTATGAGCAAACAAACATAGACATACCATTTATATTTTATCCTGATCTCCTATAGAGGCTGTAGGCAACAGCGACAGAGGCCACTGCTCCAATTATCGCAGCAGCAGCCAGAATTTCACTTTGTTCCCATTGTCCTGTCCAGCAAGAAAATTTATTAGCTTTCTTTGGTACCTGCTCTTCTGAAGCTTCTTTCGACTGGTTTTCAATTCTACTACTTTTCCCTGAACTTTCATCTCTGCAACAAGTGAATCCATTACTGCCCTGGCAACAACCTGCTATTGTTTCCACTTTGCTTTGACCGCTGTTTTCTTCA
>NW_019655823.1:0-415 GCF_002806865.2 Cucurbita pepo subsp. pepo
ATTGCGTTTTCTGATTCTTCATGATATGATTTCAATGGCGTTAAAAGAAGGATTGAATTCCTGTATTTCTTTTGTGAAGATTATTGTTGTTTCCTGTTTATTCTTTTTAAAGGCATTTTGAAGAGTTTGGAAGACGATAGAACATGATTTTGAATATGAAAGTTGTTTGGTGTGTTCTTTCTTACCCGTGGTTGGAACTTATCGGGATGAATTTGTTCTCGAGATGTGCGCTTTTGGAAATAATGCACCCGTTGAAATCATGCACTAGCAGACAATCTCATCAATTGGAATTCTCTGACTGTCCTCGAACATAGCAATTTGTTCTTATCTTCTTTTGACCTTAATTTTGAACTTGATTTCCCCCCTTTCTCTCTTTTAGATGCTAAATCATATGGTATCTGGGGGTTCTGAGTTC
>NW_019655824.1:0-415 GCF_002806865.2 Cucurbita pepo subsp. pepo
CTTTCCCTTAATTTTATATCGTTTGTTTAGATTATTGGATAATTTAGATCTAAAGATCATGTTATAAAACAAATCTGTCAGATCAAATTTTGAGAGTCAGATAATAGTTATCTCTGACAATAATTATTATCTTAATAAACAGATAAAAATAGATAATATAAAAAATTAGGAAGACCAATAATTAAAAACAACCAGTAGAAATTTAAATTATTGATTTAATCTCAATATTTTTCTCTAATTTACATTAATCCCTGCATTTAATAAATTTTTATAATTTAAATAAAAATTTAATAAATAGTTTATAACTCGTGAAAATTAAAAATAAAAATAAAGATAATAATTATTATAATAATTATAATAAAAAAAGTAAATAAATAAATAAATAAATAAATAAATAACATTTTTTGGGGTTCAT
>NW_019655825.1:0-415 GCF_002806865.2 Cucurbita pepo subsp. pepo
GCAGGGTGGCTTCCATGGGTGCGACCACGATTAGTGGCTGTAAATGCTGTAGGAGTGGAGTCAGATGACTCAAGGGAGCACTGGAACAACTCAAAACTTTCAACTTTAGAGACTAAATCCCCAAAACAGGGGATAGGCGTGAGAGTCATCTGAGCAGTAGAAAAAGCTGAAAATTCGGTGCTGAGTCCATGAAGGAACCAGTGCACTTTATCAATGTCCTCGACGGGTCTGCCAATGGCATGAAGTTGGTCACAAATTTTTTTGAAAGCACGGGCATACTCAGCAACAGGTTTGGTGCCACGTTTCATCAACTGCAAGTCATCCTTGAGTCTCAGTTCACGAGTTTTCGACTGATGGCTGAACGTAGTTTCCAATGCAAGCCAAACATCACGTGCAGTAGAGAGACCAACGACAA
>NW_019655826.1:0-415 GCF_002806865.2 Cucurbita pepo subsp. pepo
AGAATATAATTTCCGAAAACCCTAGAAGTTCTCCAAGAAGAACATAAGAGGGGAAAATTCAATTGACTACCATAGAAGAGCTAACGCGAGCCGCAGGAATCCGCATGAGCTCACTCGCAACATCTCCGAATTCTAGAACGCCGCCATTGGAGCATCTCGAAAGCATCCGATTCGCTTCTTGCTTCGTCAATTTCACCGTAATTCTAACCACTTTCTTCTCTGTTTCCTCCTCTGTACTCCGCTCCTCTCTGTCAATGGCGATTATCACCGGTTCCGTATCTGCAAATCTCACTCTCTTCTTCACTTTCTCGATCTCCGGCTTCCCCTGCGACGGCAACTGCGGCTGCTTCTTCTTGCTCATATCGCCTCTGTATACGTTAGTCGTCTTCTTCGTTCGTCTGCAGCGATTACTGAT
>NW_019655827.1:0-415 GCF_002806865.2 Cucurbita pepo subsp. pepo
CCTACCTATTTATTTACCGAGTTCTATCAAAGAGATAGTTCAACCCTTGCTTACGGGAGAGGTTCCTTCTTTCATTCATTTACTCGATGGGAAAGTTCTGGGAATATCTGATTCTTCTTCTTCTTTCATTCTCTAAACAAGGTAAAGAAAGCGTCTTCCTTCTTCCTTCTTTCTTTCACCTATTGATTTCTTTCTTCTTGATCCTTCCCTGAATCCCGATCTTCCACTGCCTTCTTTCTTGAACTGTTAAGTCGAATGAATCTTTCATTTCTTCTTTAACTGCTAACTCCTGACTGACCGGATTGATTGAATTGTAACCTCCTTCACTCGCATATGAAATCCTTCTTGCTTGTCCCTATTTATGAATGAACTCTGTAAACTCATGAACTACTTCCTTCACCTTCTTTCTTTAACT
>NW_019655828.1:0-415 GCF_002806865.2 Cucurbita pepo subsp. pepo
AAAAAAAGGTAAATATTATAAAATAATATAATTAGTCAAAACTTGGTATAAATAAAACGGTTCTTTTAAAGAGCACATTTTTGTTATTTCCCATGTCACTAGTGGACGTGCGATTTTCATCAACATCTCCCCTCGAATAAAGTACGTAAAGTAATTAAAAAACAAAAGGTAATGAAAGGTACGTAAATATTATAAAATAATATAATTAGTCAAATTTTGGTCAAAATAAAACGGCTCTTTTAAAGAGCACATTTTTGTTGTTTCCCATGTCACTAGTCAACGTGCAATTTTCATCAATACCTCCCCTCGAATAAAGTACGTCTCCCCTTAGTTGAGGATTCTATTGACATGGATAAGTTTAGGGCATGACTCTTATACCAAGTTAGATGAACACGACTCTCCACAATGGTATGAT
>NW_019655829.1:0-415 GCF_002806865.2 Cucurbita pepo subsp. pepo
TGTGAGATCCCACATCGGTTGAAAAGGGGAACGAAACATTCCTTATAAAGGTGTGAAAACCTCTTCTGCCAGACACGTTTTAAAATTATGAGGTTGACGATGATAAGTAACGAGCAAAAGCGGACAATATTGGCTAACAGTGGGCTTAGGCGGTTATAGGACAATTTTTGGATCATTTTTCATAAGGGTATCGTTAATAAAATATTTTTGTTTCTCGACTGAGTGTTACTGAGATGTTTAGAGCAACTTTGAGTTGAGGCCATGAATGATGAGTATAGTTTCTATCTCCAACCCGGTTTAGCAAACAAGAACCCCACAAAACTTTGACACATATGTTTAGTAAAAAACCATTCCTAAAGAGTTTTGCTCTCGGACTTGTGAGATCCCACATCGGTTGGAGAGGAGAACAAAACAT
>NW_019655830.1:0-415 GCF_002806865.2 Cucurbita pepo subsp. pepo
TGATGTTCGTTCCATGATTTCGCTTCAATCTCATCTCCATCAGAGCCTGAACTAGAAATTTACCGAATAATGTGATGTTTGTTCCATTATTTCGCTTCAATCTCCTCTCCATCAGGGCCTAAACTAGAAATTTACTGAATAATGTAATGTTCGTTCCATCGTCTCGCTTCAATCTACTGTCCATCAGGGCATGAACCAAAAAAATACCTAATAATGTTGAATTCATTCCATGATTTCACTTCAATCTCATCTCCATCAGGGCCTGACCTAGAAATTTACCTATTGTGGTCCGATTGGATGTGATTTTAATGTCTCCTTCAGGAAGAGTTATCTTGGACGATTGGGAAAACTAAGACTTGGCTTTCTACTTTGTTTCTTATAGGACTTGACATGCTTGTCTTGGCCACTCCTCAAA
>NW_019655831.1:0-415 GCF_002806865.2 Cucurbita pepo subsp. pepo
ATCTACTCAAAGACTGGATTCCAAAACAACCACAACAAAAAATTATTCATGATCAACAAGTTTATTTCAGCAAGGACACAGAGAACAGTATTCAGAAAGAGCTGAGTGAAGATTGATCACCTACCGCATCTTTCCTTCCTTAAATGCACCATGAATTTCAAATCTCAGGCTCAACCATTTGAAACAACTTGACATAAGTTCCTTTGTCATAAAGGATGGAAGACTTTGCAATATTCATGTCAGAAAGAGGTAGAGGTTGATACCACTTTATTTGAGAACACTTTTCTCTGTAACAAATTGAGCAATGCTCTAAAATCAAGAGCTCCCATCCATGAGAACAAGCACCATACGAAAAGCATCAATGGTGTACTCGTTTTTTGTCAATGACATCTACATAATAACTCGTCCCACGACC
>NW_019655832.1:0-415 GCF_002806865.2 Cucurbita pepo subsp. pepo
TCTCTTCTCTTTACGTTCTCTTTCTCTCTCTACAGTTCGGGAAGGAGGAACGATGGATGCTTCTGTGAGAATGCCGTATTTCTTTGTTGAGGACGATGGATCAGATTCTTTTCTGGATGTGGAAGCTGGATTTTCTGGAAACCAGTACAGCCAATATCCTCATCTTTTCTTCCCCCGGCCGAGGATTTGCCATGGTGGCGCTCACCCTTGCGGTGGTTCCAGAAACATCTCGATTTCCTGCTCGAGCATTTCTCCGAGGTTTTGCCGCGGGAGATTTGAAGATCATCCTTACCGTTTCTTGGAAGCTTGTTTTCTCTGCAAGAAGGCGCTTAATGATGACAAAGACATTTTCATGTACAGGTTAGTTTTTCTTTTCCTTTTATTCTTATGATTTCTGTAAGGATGAAGATGAGAG
>NW_019655833.1:0-415 GCF_002806865.2 Cucurbita pepo subsp. pepo
AAAAATAAATGGTAATAAAATAGGTTTAAATTAATTAAATTTGGGGGTTAAGTTGAAGAAATCCAATCATTTTATTTGTGGTTGAGAGTTGAGAGAGGTAAGACATTAACTATTTGGCTTTTGCATTTACGATGTGGACTAGCCAAATATATTCCCTTTTGCCAAAGGGAAAATAATATAAAATAAAATAAATTTCATTTTTAATTAATAATTATAAATAGCGTAGAATTTATAGAAGAATTTATTTTATACCAACCTATTACAATATTCTATATTTAAATAATTTAAAATCAAAGCTTTCAAAATAATACTATTACAATATTCTAACTTAATTTTGTCCCATCACTTCCAATTTTGCTACCCACCAACCTGCTATATCCAAATATATATATATATATATATATATATATATATA
>NW_019655834.1:0-415 GCF_002806865.2 Cucurbita pepo subsp. pepo
TTCCATAGTTAATGGAGTCGTGAAAGCGAAACCATCGTTCACACCCACTTCGTCTAATGAAGTCATTCAATTCATGCGTCTCCACATTTATTAAAATTATAGATCATCTTCTCATTAAATGGATTCTCATTTTTTCTTGNATTTATCTTTTAACTTTATCATGTGAATCATACCCCTTAGCATGGGTAGAGGCGACTTTTTAAAGTATTAAATTATTTATATAAAAAATACTAAAGCTATATAGATTTAATTAGAGATGTTCATTTAACTCGTGCGATCAAGGGTTTGTGGACTCCGCTAAAACGGGAATTCCTCGTTTAAATAAATTGAGTCGGTGTTCCCGTCTCTGTCCCTGTCCAATTTTTCGACCTGCTTGATATAAATATGTTTTGAAAGAGAATCTTATTTTATATAA
>NW_019655835.1:0-415 GCF_002806865.2 Cucurbita pepo subsp. pepo
TTTTTTTTTTTTTTGCTGAATTATGGATACTAAATGAAAAAGGTATTTTAGGGGATGGACTGTCAGAGATTAAAGGAGGTGATCACTTTTTTTTTCTTTACTTTTCTTTTATTTTAACACACACACACACACANGTTACAAAACATGAAACTCAAATTAGGTTCCTCTTAATCTTAGAAACCAAGAATACATTTTCTAAACTAAATAAGAATTGTTTAAAAATAACTTGACGCTTCCAATCGATGTTGCTGACACAACCTCTCCAGTGCCTACCTTCGTGATCATTTCTCCCTCATTTAACTACTTTCAAGAGTCACTTTCCTGAAAAGAAGAACAAAAGTCACTTTCATGAAAAGAAGAACAAACATGATTAGTGGCTCCTTAATCAATTATCGAGGTAGATTTAGCACCTTCC
>NW_019655836.1:0-415 GCF_002806865.2 Cucurbita pepo subsp. pepo
TTGGTGGACACTCAACAAAAGATGACTGAGGAATTAGTTTTAGACCTTAACTTGGAGATATATCATACGGTAGAAGCTATACACCTGAAGACATATGATGAAGCCTTGAGAACTACCATGGCCCTAAAGAAGCCCAGAGATGAGGTACGTCAAGTTAGTCAGTTACTGTTGGACACAAACGGCCCTATGACTCGTGGNAGCCACCAGCATGTAAACCTCGCTACGCTAACCGACTGCCCCTTGATGAAATTAGAGGCACCCTCCCTGACGTACGGACAAATGCCCCGGGAGCGAGGATGGGACTAGAGGAAGGGGGAATTGGGGTGCAAGATATGTGGGATGTTGCACGGTGGAAGATGTGTGGCCAAGACGACATCTTGTTTTTTATGTGACCAAGAGGGTCATATTGCCATCA
>NW_019655837.1:0-415 GCF_002806865.2 Cucurbita pepo subsp. pepo
TAAAAATCCAAAACAAAAAATTAATCCAAATTGTTCTAATATTGTTAGCATAAGCTCTCATCGCTTTGGTTTGGGCTTCCCCAAAAGGCCTCGTACCAATGGAGATACCCCAAAAGGCCTCGTACCAATGGAGATACCCCAAAAGGCCNCCAATGGAGATAGTATTCCTCACTTATAAACACACCATCATTCCCTAAATTAGGGAATGTGAGACTCACTCCCAATAATCCTCAACAATCCTCCCCCTCGAAGAAAGTACACTATAAGCCTCCCTTGAGGCTTATAGAGCTCTCGAACAAAATATGTGTTCCAAAGTTACCCAAAGCCTTCAAAACAAAGTCCACTATAAGTCGTGATTCCTAACCGTTTCTTCGAAAGTTACCCAAGCAAACAAGAGAGGGTGAAATTTCTTTTC
>NW_019655838.1:0-415 GCF_002806865.2 Cucurbita pepo subsp. pepo
CTTTTATCTGGAAAATCACCCCAAAAATAGGGAGGGGATAGGATTTGTTAATAATTGGTCCTTACAGAATGACGAAGAGGAAAGGTGCGAAGCAGCGAGACGAGAACAGGATAGAAAGAAGGGACAGGGTCGAAGACGCGAGACCAAAGGGAGAGGGTTTAGGGTTCTTCTTCTTCTTCAGCCCTGACTGTAAACGAGAATGAATAAGGAGTCTTTCAAAGCAGCTAACTCCTTCATTGATTCTAGAACAGTCAAGGATATTTCATTCATCTTGATNACGAAGGTCATATTGGTTCAGTCGCTTGCTTCTCTTTTTTTCGTCTTCACTCTCCTTTCAGCTAACTCCTGAATTTCTTCTTTAACTGTAAAGAAATGTTAGCTTTACTTACCTCTTGTCTTGCTTGAGTCTTTCCTT
>NW_019655839.1:0-415 GCF_002806865.2 Cucurbita pepo subsp. pepo
GGTTATTTCATGTATGATTTATAAGAATAAGAAAATAGTTAAGAGTTGTTTCCTACTAGAGAGCGAGGGGACTCCTTGTACCTTGTTTTACAAGATTGGTCTAGATTATGTTGAACATTTTCTCGGTTATATAAATATGATTTTGGTCTTGTGTTTTGAATTTTCTCTATACTTTCAANATACTTTCAAATGTTCAATTTAGTCCTCTATTTTGAATAAAGTTTAAAATTGATTCTGGTTAACTCTTCTAAAAATATTTAATCTCTATTAGTCTTTTCTTTATAAAGGTTGAAAATACGTTTTCTATTCGTCTTTCTTTTATAAAGGTTGGGAATACGTTTGCTAGGCTCGAAGATACCTCTCATACAAGTTTGTTAGATGTTGTTCTGCTAAGACAATTGCTTGCATTTTAACA
>NW_019655840.1:0-415 GCF_002806865.2 Cucurbita pepo subsp. pepo
AAAGGACGTCGAGACGACGTTGTCGAGGAGAGAGAGAGGTCACCAGAAAATCGCGTAGGCAGTCAGGCGAAGAGGACGAAGTCTGACCCGAGAGCCAGATCCGGCAACCCGAACTGAACCCNGAACTGAACCCAATTCCCTTCGGTCGGCCAAGAACCGACGATTCCTGCAGCCCAAAAACTCCGACCCTTTACCCGCGAACCGGCCCAACACCGCGCACGGCCCGTCACCCGCGTTCGGCCTGAGACCCATGAGCGATCCGTTAACCCGCGCCTCGACCTGAGACTCCTGCACACGCGTCACTCTTTGATTGTGCCATGTGGCACGTCTGCAGCGCGGCTCCTCTCGGCTTAAGCGACTTAATCGGCTCGCCAGCGGCTTATTTGGCTCCGGCGGCCTATTTCCAGCCTGTTTG
>NW_019655841.1:0-415 GCF_002806865.2 Cucurbita pepo subsp. pepo
ACAGTCATTGATATTCCCTCAAAGCCAAAATACAAACACTTGGGACACAAAAAGAAGACTGTTTCTGATTTCTATGTGAGAGAGAGAGAAAAAAATGACAACCCAAATTCAGATTTATGCGTCTGAGTGTTAGAAAATACCAAAAGCAGAAAGTGAAGAGCAATGGACAAACAATGAAAAGCAATGCCTAACCTGTCCTTTCTTATTCCGAAGCCTTGCATGTGCCTTCAATTATGCCACCGCTCTCTCCTCTCCTACCATACATTATCCATCTTCATCTTCTTCATCCCTCTTCCNTTTTAGTGTTTCAACATGGGTTTTGCTTTGACTTCGTTCAATTACCAACAGAGTTTCTGTTTAACGTCAATCAATCAGTGGATCACACCAGAAAAGCATCTCTTCCAACTTTTATTTT
>NW_019655842.1:0-415 GCF_002806865.2 Cucurbita pepo subsp. pepo
TGTGAGATCTCACAATCCACCCCTTGGGGGCCCATCGTCCTTGTTGGCTAGTCCCATCTGGCGTTGATATCATTTGTAACTGTCCAAGCCCACTGCTAACACATATATTGTCCTCTTTGGGTTTTTCCTTAAGGTCTTCCCCTCAAGGTTTTAAAATGTGTCCACTAGGGAGAGGTTTCCACACCCTTATAAGGAATGTTTTGTTCCCCTCTCTCCAACCGATGTAGGATCTCANTTTGTTATGTCATTTTTCCTTCATTTAATAAACCATGTTTCATTATGTGCGCCACCACATTTTTTGGGTTTGTGGAATATGAGCTTTGCCAGACAGCATTGGTTAAATATGGCATGCATGTTTTATTTTTCAAGAATTTTATGTCAAGACATGTTTGGTAGGATATGAATGCAAATGTTG
>NW_019655843.1:0-415 GCF_002806865.2 Cucurbita pepo subsp. pepo
TGGAAATCAGATAGTTTCATCCTTATGTCTTATATAACACAGGCTGTTCAAGAATACAGCAACCGGCGACCCGTTGCAAGTTCTAGCCCTCCCTCAGGAGGAGATGCAGTCCTGATTACAAAAGACGATCTAGAAGGATATCACGGTACGTGCATCGACAGTGCAGGTAGAGAACTTGCAGTTGGCCCTTGGATGGGTAAGTCAAAGCCAATGATAGCNATAGTTCATGGCAGCAGTGGATCTCTCATGAAGCGTCTGCCGGTGTCGGAGGCTCGAGCTTGTTGACGACCGACTTATAACCATAGCACACGCCTCGTGATGGAAGTAAGAATCAAACTCTTAAGGCTCAAACAGAGTCGTCGTTCTGAAGTTGGTAGTAGAACACCACCAAATAGTGACACTACTAGGTTGTACA
>NW_019655844.1:0-415 GCF_002806865.2 Cucurbita pepo subsp. pepo
ACATTTCCTACGTGGATTTCTTTTTAACATTTTCAGAAAAATGGGATTTGTGGTTTTGTAATTATAGAAATACCATATATTTGGCATATGCATCAACCAAAATCTACTATTTAGGTTCATATTGGTGAACTAATTTGACGTCCAGAGGATTATATAATAGATTGACAAGAATGAAACTTAACAAATCGCATGCAACACCTCTGCTGACTGCGGAGATCGTACTTGTTCGNTAAGGTAAATATTTCAATAGAGAAGCCTTCTAAGACAAACCGCATGCCAAGTGTTCAAAAGTTTCAAACATAATGTCGAGTGTTTAAATATTATTGCAGTTGAGGTTGAAGGGATGCCGCCACTGGTACCAAAGAGAAGCCTTTTAAAACAAATCGCATGCAACACCTCTGCTGACTGCGGAGAT
>NW_019655845.1:0-415 GCF_002806865.2 Cucurbita pepo subsp. pepo
CATACATCATCATAACTCATACATACTCATCATACTCATCAAATTGTCACAAAGTGTATCAAACATATCAAGTACGACATTCATCAAAATATATATATACTGAGCACATCATCAAGTATCGTAACCCACACATCATCATAACTCATATACCGCATCGTAAGCTCCCGTTCCGTGAGACCTGCTTCCTACGTNAACCTCGTTGACCTTAGTCGAAGTCTTCCCTAATTTAATTGACGTAAGCTCCCGTTCCTTGAGAGCTGCTCCAAAGGTTGCTGGAGTTTGCTTCATATCCCACCGTTCGTCACCTTTTATTAGTATTTCACATTTTAATTAATAATCCAACTAATAATGTGAAATACGGCTCTAAAACAGTCTCAATAAAAATCGAATTCCAAGTTTTCATTGTTTCTAAATT
>NW_019655846.1:0-415 GCF_002806865.2 Cucurbita pepo subsp. pepo
ATTCAATTTCTACTATCACTCTACGAATCATATATTTAACCCCCTAGAGTTAATGTATAATATCATTACACATGCTATATAGGGAGATAAATTTTATCAAGCACCTGGAGCGCAGATACACAGTCAATTACAACATACAAAGGCTATTTCAGATATACCTACAACAAGTGTGACATTTCTCATGCTTATCCGATCATTCTAATTTTTTGTCATACTAAATCTAAGCTCATAGGAGTTGATTTTACTAGCATGCATGCATATCCAAGCTATCCCTACAAATATTACTTGCCTAGAAATTGAGTGGATACTTACATGATTTGTNGGTTGGATTCTAATTCAGACAAAAAAATTGGTTAGAATTAAAATCGGCACAAAAACGGAGAAATGACACATGTCCGTGGGTTTCTTACTTCTT
>NW_019655847.1:0-415 GCF_002806865.2 Cucurbita pepo subsp. pepo
ACATCTTGTAATGTCCACTGATTTTCTGCTCGAGTTTGTATGGAGACATCTCCCTTCCCTTTAATCTCCAGAGTTTTGTTGTCGGCAAGATACACCTTCCCGAAATTTCCTGATTTTAAATTTTGAAACAATTCCTTACTTGGAGACGAATGGAACGATGCACCTGAATCCAAAATCCAGGAATCAGCTGGGCTGTCCACACTAAAGATTGAAACGTCCTCAGTATCTTCTGTTGTATATATAGAATCATCATCATCTTCAGATTTATGATTCTGCTTCTTCTTTAGCTTTGTACAATCTGTCCGAAAGNTGAAAGTGTCCTCTTCCCCCATAGCTCCAACACGTTACGTTAGGTTTGTTTAGAGATTTTTTCTGGTTCTTTGATTTTGATCGCCCATGTTTGTTTGAGCTTTTT
>NW_019655848.1:0-415 GCF_002806865.2 Cucurbita pepo subsp. pepo
CAACTATCTTTAATCATCTTGCCTATACCTTCAATCACAAATAAAGACAGTAAAGGTGCGGCTCAACTTCATATTTACTTACCCCGAGTTAAACAAGTAATACAGGGCTCAGTAGCGAAAAGGTGACGACGCTTTCTTCTTTCAAAGCAAACNTGTAGTTTACTACCTACTTACTTCATGCCGTAACCTAATCAGTAGTTTACCTATTTACTTACTTCTCGCCTACACCTATTCGTTATATACTAATAATTACCTAGCGAACACAAGGAGTTCTAGTTACTATTACCTAGCGAGTCAAGGGGAATGGAATTAATCTTTCTTGTGTCTTTACTTCTTGTCTTGCTTTACCGATTGAATGAATAAGTTGGTGGTTTAGTCTTTCCTCTCCCTATACTAGAACTGTAAGAAGGGATAA
>NW_019655849.1:0-414 GCF_002806865.2 Cucurbita pepo subsp. pepo
TTCATCAAGAGATACCAACACTCTAAGATTCAATATATACACACATTTGCATGTTTACCTATGTTGACATGCACGTCATCGTCGACCTTGACGTAAAAATCAGCATCCCACAACGCAACAGCGGTGGCAAAGTAAGCTTTTGTCTTGGCTGACAATTCAAGGTAACCTTCAACATGATCCTGCCCCAAAAACGACGAACAAAACACGTCAGCTTTCATTCCTTGAACAAGATCATCACAAAACAGGATTTATTTTTGAACAGATTGCATGAACAAGTAAAATGAAGGCAGTATAAGAGAGAAAAGCCAGTACCAGTCTCAAAAAATCACCATGTCTCTTGTCCTCGGCTTCGATAGCTCGATCCAGAATACCACCCGGCGTAGTACTAGCAATAAAAATACAGCTAAATGATAA
>NW_019655850.1:0-414 GCF_002806865.2 Cucurbita pepo subsp. pepo
GAAGATTTGGAAGCGAAGGGCAAAGAAATTACTGCTCTAGAAACACAAATCAAGGACCTCCAGCAGAAATTGCTCCTGGCTGAAGCTAAGCCCGTAGAGAAGGTTTGTGTGAACCAATGAATTATGGGTCTCGACATAAAGAATGCAGCCATTCATGCTTATTAGTTGAACTATCTCATCTTGCAGGCTGATGGAGGCAGCAGCATGGCGGAGCCGAAGGAGGGAGTAGAAATCAAATCCCGAGACATTGGATTAACCTTTTCAACTCCAACAAAAAGGAAGCACAAGAAGAACAAAGAGGCATCATCGCCATCTACACCATCTTCATCTTCTGCCGAAACACAAACCCAAATTGCTGAGGTTTCTCCAATCTCTTCCTTGAAGTTGGTTTTGGCGGTAGCTCTGATCTCTGTT
>NW_019655851.1:0-414 GCF_002806865.2 Cucurbita pepo subsp. pepo
TGGCCGCCCTCTCTTTACCTCCGCATCTTCACTCTCACAGCTCACTCGCAAGGATGCAGGCACTTATTTCAAATTCAAGTACGTATGTTTTCTACATTGTTTATGAGTGAATGTTTATTGGAATATTTATTCGTTTCTTTACGAAATGGAAGTATGGAAGGACTAAATGAGGCACTGCCTGAGGGTTTGCCTTTGGGAATGGTCAAGGAGTTCGAGGATTCTATGCGAAGTGCTCTGCTTGTGCGGCAAAATTTTTTGGATCTTCGCGACAATTTCAGGCGTGTGGTTGATCCTTCATTGTTGTCGCCGGCTGGTATTGCTTTTCTTCTACTATCTTTTCTTTGGCGGTGGGGTCGAACAAATGTATTCATGTTTTTTCTTGCTGCTATTTCAATTCAAACATTCAGGTTCAAA
>NW_019655852.1:0-414 GCF_002806865.2 Cucurbita pepo subsp. pepo
TCATGGGAAAGAAGTGTACTATTAACTTTTCAATTTAGTCTATTGTTTTTAATTGTATTTAAATAGAATATGGTCTCAATCTTACTCACAGTAGATAAAATTAAAATTTTAAATAACAATATTTAACCACTTTAGATGCTTATATTGCTAAATTTAATGAATTTTCAAACATTTCCTAACTATTTGGAATCACAGATCTCCACATCAATGGTATGGTATTGTCCACTCTGAGCATATGCTCTCATTGTGGAGTCCTTAATATTGGTCAAACCCCTAACGAACTCCTCCATTTGATCCACCACAACCGGCGACTGAATCCCGAAGTTCTTGCACTCGTTTCCGTCATCCATCCACGTATTCACGAGCATTGTCGTGGCTGTTGGATGATGGAAGTCCCACATCGACTAATTTAGG
>NW_019655853.1:0-414 GCF_002806865.2 Cucurbita pepo subsp. pepo
CGCTCTTTTTACGAGTTCAAGAGTAAATTCAATTCTTTCCATGGCTCACGATCAAACCGGTACATGTCTAAAACTTTATAGAAACACACCACACACCACAACTCTCTGAAGGAGTGGATTTACAATTTTCTCAAGAAATAAAATTGGAAGCTTGCGAGAGATAACAATGGAGGCTTTTAAAAAAAAGTTGGAGGCTTTTAAAAAAAAGTTTTAGATCGAGGAAACTATGAAACTATGGGAGTTGTGTATTGTGTTCTATGATCTGTGTGTTGTGTTCTGAAGAAAAATATGAAGAATATACATCTCTCTCAAAATAGAATAAACAAGAAATAAAATTGGAAGCTTGGGAGATAGTAACAATGAGGCTTTTAAAAAAAAGTTTATGATGGAGAAAACTTGGAGGCTTTTAAAAAA
>NW_019655854.1:0-414 GCF_002806865.2 Cucurbita pepo subsp. pepo
TACTCCTTGTTAATAATATAATGAGAATTGAAAATAGGGAGATCTTAAAGAGAATTGAACAAAGGACCCTCTGACATCGTTAGCAAGAATTATACCCCTAGACCAAATGCCGTATTTTTTCTTGAATTAGATTCTAAAGGTTTCTAGAATTTTATTTAGGTAGTTTATATCTTGATCTAGGAAAAACATAATAGGAGCATTCCGAGAATTGAACTCAGGACCTCTTGCACCCTAAGCAAGAATCATACCACTAGACCAAATGCCCTATTTCTCTTGAATTATATTAAAAGGTTTCTAGAATTTTATTTAGGTTGTTTATGTTTTCCTCATGATCTATATATACCTTATGAATAAGGTAATGAAAGAAAACAACAGGGGCATTCTGATAATTGAACTCGGGACCTCTTGCACCCT
>NW_019655855.1:0-414 GCF_002806865.2 Cucurbita pepo subsp. pepo
TGTATTGCCTAACTATAATTAAACCCACTGCTAGGTTTAGTTTAAATTGTTGTTTGCTTGGCCTTAACCACACGCGGATGCGCATCAAGTGTTTGACAAAATGCCAAACCGAGTAGTTGGGTTTTGTTTTTTTGCCCAACTATAATAAATTCAATACATTTGATAAACTTAACTAAATTTACAACATATATATGTTTTATATATTTTTAAAAATACTTTTTTAATTTTCAAAATTGGCTCGAATTTTAAAAACACTTTTATAGAAAGTATATAACCTAATCTAGAAGAAACTCATGTGTAGAAATAATATTTATATGTTTAATTTTCAAAGATCAAAAAGTAAAAAAAATGACCCTTTGAAATAATTCTTATGTGCTTAATTTTTGAAGATCAAAAGCCAAAAATCAAGTGGTC
>NW_019655856.1:0-414 GCF_002806865.2 Cucurbita pepo subsp. pepo
ATAATAAATCATCTAGCCTAATCTAATCATTCCTCACAAAAGTTTTAAAAAACGTCGCCGGGACTCGATTTTTTTAGCAAGGACTTCAAACGTCCCAGATTAGGGATTTCGAATTAGGATTAGATTTGAAGCATTTCGTTTTTTCGATCAAAATTCTATTCTCAATCATCAAGACTAATTATTCCCCAGAAAGATTCGAGAAACGTCGACCGTGACTCTGTTCTTTTTGCACGGACTTCAAACATCTCAGATTAGGGTTTCGAAATTTGGGATCAATTTGAAGCACTCCGTTTCTTCGATATTCTATTCTAAATCATCGAGCCTAATCTAATCATTCCACACAAAAGTTTTAAAAAACGTCGACCGTGACTCAGTTTTTATAGCACGGACTTCAAATGTCCCAGATTAGGGTTC
>NW_019655857.1:0-414 GCF_002806865.2 Cucurbita pepo subsp. pepo
GGCGACTCTAGATATGTGGAAATTTAGGGTCGTTACATCTGGAGCTTGAGTGAACGAAGTAGCTCAGAGCATGGAGGTGAGGGGGAAGGAGTGAGACCTTGTTTACCTCCTTCTGGTCAGGGAATATCGGAAAAGCTGAATGAGGAAGTTGCTCGACTGTCAAGCTGCTAATGAATGGACGAGACTGGAAAGGAGAATGAGTCTTGAGTAGAGTGTTTACTATTCTGAAAGTGATTGAGTTCCTTATTATGGACTATTTTACCGGGGTGGATGGAACTCTAATTAATTGACACAGCTTTAACGAATGAAAAAGAGAGAGAAATGGACTCAAATCCGAGGCAAGTATATAAACTAAATCAGAAATAGTCTTTATAGGAAAAAGAGTGAAAGAGTCTTGTCTCCCTTCCCTGAAAA
>NW_019655858.1:0-414 GCF_002806865.2 Cucurbita pepo subsp. pepo
TACCTAGTTGAAGAACAATCATTATATTTTGAGTACAAGATCTACTAATTTTGCTACGGCATAGCAATATAGCATAACGTGAGACATCCGATCCCTTCATAAACTTTTTTTCAGAACATGCCCACTAGTAGATTCATTGACAAAGAGGGGCTCTGTGGTGGACCTCTTGACAACTGCAATGGAGATTCATCATCTCCATCTTTTAACGTAGGTGGAGTTACTATCATTCTAATTATGGTCATCTTATATTGCATGTGACATCCATTCGAAATTGAGCAAAACAAGGAAAGAAAATCTATGGATTCAGATGTCTATTTCCCACCTAAGGAAAGAATTTCTTCTCAAGATCTAATTGAGGCCACTATTACTTTTTGCGAGATATGTGCTTATGGCGGGACTGTATACAAGGCAGTG
>NW_019655859.1:0-414 GCF_002806865.2 Cucurbita pepo subsp. pepo
AAAAAAAAAAAAAAAAAAAAAAAAAACATTTTTATTCTTCCCTGTTTTTTTCTTTCATCTTCCTCGTAATTGTCTTCTTACTTTTTGTATACTATTGAGTTTCGATGGCCACCTGTTACTAAGATTTTCCGTAGAAGAAGAGGTTGGGAGAGGTGGGGGACGACAATGTTCGTAAAAAAACTAAAAAGAGAGGAAGGAGTTTTGTTGAGTGAAGAGTAGGGGAATCTCTTTTATTTTTTGTTGGTTTTATTTGGATGATGAAGTTCACACATAGCTACAAGTCTCCCAATTCTTAAAGTTGGGAATGATAGCTCTTTTGCGTATGCTTTTTTGGAGGGATAAGTAAAGGTTGTTGTGTTATAACTTGTAGTGCCCCCAACTTTACTCACTTTAATGCTCAACTTTGCCTTCTTT
>NW_019655860.1:0-414 GCF_002806865.2 Cucurbita pepo subsp. pepo
AGAAATAATTCTAAACACACTCTATGAATAAAAAAGAAACTGAGATTACATTAAGGCTTGCAGACAGACAAGAAAAACGATCAGAATACAACCCAATCGTTAAGGTCCGTTCTTTTTAGTAGCGTTTTTGAAAAACAAAATAGCAAAATATGCTCAGTAACCTTTTTTTGTTTTCCGTTTTTTAAAAAAGTTAGACAACTTAGAAGGAAAAAATTTAGAGGAAGAAATGCAAGGCAAAACAGTTAGGGCGAGAAAGTTACGTTTCGGAGGGGAAAAAACTTATAACAGATAAAAAATAGAGAAAAAGAGAGAGAAGAAACAATTACTAACAAAACAGGTTGTATGGATGGTACTTACAGCATCTTCTCCTGAAATCACTCGCTCCTTTTCAGTTCCAGCAGCCACAACCCCTCC
>NW_019655861.1:0-414 GCF_002806865.2 Cucurbita pepo subsp. pepo
CTCGTCTCTAGTAGCCGATCTCGTTTCTTCGTCCCTCTCCCTTTGGTCGAGTTTCTTCGTTCCTTTCCCGCCGCTTATTGATTAGGGAGAGTCACTCAAGTCCCTTGGCACTCGTTCCTCTTTTCTTTGACTTTTACGAAAGAAAATCCCGGGGTTTATGCGTTTGTTTTTCGGAAACTCAAGTAGCTCGTCAAGCTAAAAAAGATATGTAGCAGATAGCGTACTGATAGATCTCCTATTCGTTCTGGATCCAATTGATAAAGAAAGAGCCCTTTGTCTCTTTATTCTAGTTGTTTGATATTAGTAATAAAGCGCTAACACGCCCCTGCCATCTTTCTCTTTCTAAAGAAACAAGCGGGAAACTTGGACTTGAAGAAAGCAACAACAACCCATCAACCTAACAATAATGAAGGG
>NW_019655862.1:0-414 GCF_002806865.2 Cucurbita pepo subsp. pepo
ATCCATAATTTGTAGAGAGGGGAAAGAGTCGGTTTGGGCTGAAGGGCTAAAGAGGCGGTTTGGTGTGCGCAGAACAGAGCGAGCCAGTGGGTTGTTCTTCAGGTCTACATTTTGAGTAAATGGTCAAAAAAGGAGCAAAAAGGGAAGGAACCAAGAGCCCCAAAGGCAGCAAAGATCTAGAAAGGAGGGGCATAGCTCGCAACTGGGGGCGGGGATATTGCAGGGGAAGGTGGGTAGTTGGGGGGTGCGGGAAGAGAGGCAGAGAGAGGATAAATGTGGCCTTTGGAGGAAGCTTAAGGCCATCCAACCTTAATTCAAACAAACCCTTCATTATATATATCCCAGTAACCATGGACCAACGCAGAAGCAGCCACATAATTCAGTACAGGAACTCTGGATCCGGTGGGCCATACA
>NW_019655863.1:0-414 GCF_002806865.2 Cucurbita pepo subsp. pepo
TTTTGCTGCTAACTCCTTCAATCCGGTCTGGGAATAGGGGGCAGGAGAAAGATTTGGTCAAGAAGAAATAGGTTTCGTAGTTCACAGTCTAATTCATCTTTAGTAGAGTCTTTCCTTTCAACACTTGATGAATAAGGTTCCGGTTCAGGTTCTTCAATCAAATAGCCCTTTCNCAGAGATGAATGAGTTTACTATTCAATCAATCAGGGAAAGGATAAGGTTCCGGAGAAAGAAAAAAAGGAGCCAAGCAAGTAGTGAGAGTCAATGAATTAGCTACTGATTTACCTTGTTTAAGAAAGGAGAAGAGAATGAATGAATTTACTCTCATGTAAAGCAGCTAAGGATTTCATGAATTTAATATCCCTTCTTTAACTGTATAGGTTCAATCAGGGGCAGGGGCGAAGCCCTGAGACC
>NW_019655864.1:0-414 GCF_002806865.2 Cucurbita pepo subsp. pepo
ACCAAAGCTGTTAAAAACGTTCTACGCTAACAAATTAATGGAAGTATTGAGAAACAAATGTCTGGCATCTTACTGTGATCTTATACAAAGGCAGCACCAACTAGGATGGAGAAGCATAGTAGTATCCTTTCTACCAGTTTTCTGCGGGTGAAAAGGANATTGACCCTCTTAGAATAATTGGCCATAATAAGCAGGATTGGCGATTTTTTTTTCTTTTTTTTTCTTTTTTTTTGCAAGTTTAGGAAGGCCAACTATCCACCACTCCACCTCTTGTCTGGTGCCTTAGACAAAGAAAAACTTTCCAATTTTCAATTAAAGATAGTGGTTCTTCCACCTCCTTATCAATTTAAGTTCTTACTAAAACTAAAGACATGTGATTCAGGACTCTGATAATGCTGAACAGAGAAGTTCAAA
>NW_019655865.1:0-414 GCF_002806865.2 Cucurbita pepo subsp. pepo
AAGCTTTGTACAGAGCAACAATGAACGCTTTTAAAAAAAAATTAGATCGAGGAAACAAATGTTTTGTGTGTTGTGTTATGAAAAATATGAAGAGGTGATGAGTTTAAATAGCGATCAAGTTGTAAAAATAAGAATTGATACGAACCACTAAAACGTGAATCGAAACGTGGACCACGAAAAATATCTTGAATTTTTCGGTGTGATATATCTTGAATTTTATAATCTTAATTATAGGCATGTTCATAGGGGAGCATGTCATTCTTTTATTATTGTCTTATTGTTCTTTTTTATGATTACAAAGGGGGAGAAAATGAGGAAAAATATGCTATAAATTTGTTATNATAGGGGAGCATGTCATTCTTTTATTATTGTCTTATTGTTCTTTTTTATGATTACAAAGGGGGAGAAAATGAG
>NW_019655866.1:0-414 GCF_002806865.2 Cucurbita pepo subsp. pepo
TGAGGTTTCGGCTTTGTTTACTGTTCGTGTTTGAATAAATAAGTGAAGGAGTGATTGATCCCAATAGGGAGAGGAGAAAGGATTTCATTCATTTAGCTTTACCGATGTTCCATCTGTCGAATGATTGAGTCTTGAGTTGATTGATGAGTGTTTACTGATCCGATTAGGTAATAACTAGAGGNATTAGGTAATAACTAGAGGAAAAGAAGAAGCCACGAGACCGAGGGAAAGAAGGTGACGGTTCCTTCTACTAGTTTTTGCTTGAATTGACTCTCCTGTAAAGTTCAGGTCATGGAGGTTCTGGTTTCAGAGCTCAGCCTATTTACCTCTTGAAATAAGGTAAGGTCATATAGGTTTAGGTTTAAGGTTTCGACTTCGGCTTGATCTTTTTCTTTTCCCGACTGTAAAGGACAG
>NW_019655867.1:0-414 GCF_002806865.2 Cucurbita pepo subsp. pepo
ACACCCAGCAGATTTGAACTGGGTAAATAGGGAGGGATTCGTAGGCCCACGTCTTACCTTACCGCTCGACCATGCCGCCAAAACAATACTAAATCTTGGATTGGCTCTATCTCTTCGATTGATAGTNTAAAACTCAAAAGCAAAAACTGGAACCTCGGCTTGGCGCCTTTTCACTATTCTATTCTTTCACTGCTGGGTAAATAGGCTGATCAGCTCCTTCCCCTCCCCTTAAGGTAAAGCTGCTTCGCTCCTGACCCTGAACCTATCTATCCTTTAAGTCTCCTTGCAGAGCTCCTTCACATTTACAGCCTTTGAATCAATGAATTAGCAGCTTAACAGGAGAGTCAATCAAATCAAAGAGATAGTGAAATCAGAACCTTGCCATGAGAGTCAATTCCTTGCAGCTCAATCACC
>NW_019655868.1:0-414 GCF_002806865.2 Cucurbita pepo subsp. pepo
AAAGGAAAAGTCCAAAGAGGACAATATCTGCTAACGGTGGATCGGATCTGGGTCGTTACATTGCTATTTACTTGGAACATTTTATATCAATATTTTATCAGCTGTCAAAAATGAAAGCATGTTGATTGTGAAGATAATTACTATTGATCTTTCCCAATGGTTTACTTGTAAAAGCTGAGGGGAAAAATACATGAAATCTNCATTAGAGAGACTGAGACTATGCTATTATTTTGGTTTAAATCCTATTTTGGTGGTGGCAGAATCTTTTGTTTTCAAAACAATTCTTTGCTCATACATTAGTTGTCTGAAGCAGTGGTAAGATTGATGTACATTAATCTCATTAATGACATAGCTGTGGCACTAAGTTGCTGTACTAAAAAAAGTGGTATCCATTTGTTTGTTGAACTTTTAATG
>NW_019655869.1:0-414 GCF_002806865.2 Cucurbita pepo subsp. pepo
TGTTAATTACTTTGATTCAAGGGTTCTTGCTTCAACATAAGTTTGGATCGTTGGGCTGAGGATTAGATTTTCCTTATCAGTTTGGTATGAGAGCCAAGTTAGATTAGGGTTGCCTTATATCCAAATCTTGCTTCTAGATCTTCGATTTTGAATTTTCCTCGTCTTGGTTCATGATTGTACAAACAGTAGTGAAATATGATTTTACACTCAGGGACACTCGTGTTTATACACACAAAGGTAGGCTGTTTGGAAAAGTGACTAAATTATGATCAAGGTAGACTAATATATGGGTAAAGCAATTCTGACAGTAGCAAGCTATTCAAAGCAATCAAGATAAGTTAATTATGAAATAACAACAANACTGAAAAAAAAATCCAAAAAGAAAGGACGTGAAAATTTTAAGAACGATCTAAC
>NW_019655870.1:0-414 GCF_002806865.2 Cucurbita pepo subsp. pepo
CAAGATTTTGATATAATTGAACATTTATTTCAAGGCTTCCATTAATGATATGTTTATATGAATTTTATTAAATATATCCACGAACTTCTCGAACCGGCCTTCTTCCTTATTCTTTTTTATTGTTTGTGGAAAAGAAGATAGAGATGTGTATATTCAGCTCTCTTAGTCACTGTTGACTATTGTTTGCATTTTAGGAGACTGCCTGCATAGTTTTTTCTCTGCTTCTTTTGTTCACCATTTTTTGCATAAATTTTGCTCTGCTCTTTCTATACAGCAATTTCCTCCTTTCTCTGCTGTGTATCAGTTGTTTCTTGGGAGTAACGGTTGTTGTTTAACTTAATCTCACCTCTCATGCGTAGTATTCTTTTCNTTTGGGTGTTGGCTTGTTGAGGACCATATGCCATTTGATTATTT
>NW_019655871.1:0-414 GCF_002806865.2 Cucurbita pepo subsp. pepo
TCGTCAAAGGAACTTCTCAAGGTACCGTTACCGTAAAAAAATGCCTATTAATGAGGACCACATTAGAGTCTATATCAAACTAGTCTTCGCACTTGGATAGGTTGTCCAAGACCACTTGATTGGGGACAGACAGTAGTATCCTATCTTGTGATGCCTAGAGGACAAGNTAAAAGAGAAAGGGGAATGGAATGAATCTGATTAAAGGAATGATCCGAGTTCAAAGATGTGACTAGGAACTCAAAGTCGAGGTTCGAAGAAGATGCTCACAGGATTGGCAATGAAGCTCAGTCTGAGTCTGATTCTTCTGAGTGAAGAACTCCCATAGTGATTTTCTTAACTATTGAAATCGCGTGAAGGAAGAGAAACTAAGGCTAGGGGAGGGGCATAAAGTAGTAGCTAGAGTAGGAGCGAAAG
>NW_019655872.1:0-414 GCF_002806865.2 Cucurbita pepo subsp. pepo
ATCTTCATGTACTCTTTCCATCCTTCTAGGTTGCATAATAGGGGCAAGACTCCATAATCAAAGCACCAGTCCATACAGCTGCTGTAATTAACCAGACAGCAGCCGAATCTTGTGTATATAGTAGAGAGGAACACACCTTTGATCAATGTCCAAGCAATCCGCCCTCAATTTTCTATGTCGGGAATCAAGTTAGTCAAGGAAACCCGAAAAATAACCCCTTCTCAAATACTTATAATCCGGGGTGGAGAAATCATCCAAATTTCTCATGGAAGGGACAAGGCTCGTACAACCAACAAATGCCCCCTAAAGCAAATTACCCTCCGGGTTTTGGATTACAAAATCAATTGACATATGGTTCTCAACAAGCNCTTGAGAGCCTAATTGATAAGATAAGGAATCAATACAAGGGGAATA
>NW_019655873.1:0-414 GCF_002806865.2 Cucurbita pepo subsp. pepo
CAAATTGCTTCCGCATGTGTTATATTAACACCATCAATCAGGTTAGGGACAGAAGTAATAACATAGTCTAGGAGCGAAGACGAAGACAGAGTGAAATCAGGGACAAGTGATTGATCATTAATCGTTACGGAGTTAAGGAGATAAGCAATGAGACCCAGACAGAGGGAGAAAGGGAGTTTACAAGACAGTAAATGAATTAGTACAGTGAAGANACTCGACTAAAGAGAGAGGAACGAAGCTGTGAGACAAAATAAAGTGAAGGAGTTTACAAGAGAGTAAATTCATTAGTACAGTTCAGAAGAAAGAGCAGTTCAAGCAAGAAAGAAAGGATCAGATCAAGAAGCTGGCCGAGGGGAAGCAGTTCAAGCCAGCAAGCCAAGCCAGCCTATTTCCTTACCCCTTGTGAAAGAGGGA
>NW_019655874.1:0-414 GCF_002806865.2 Cucurbita pepo subsp. pepo
CTGATGTCGATTTCCTCGAATCTACATCAGTCTGAAAATCTAAGTCAGTGTACCCTGTAAGGATCATATCATTAGCACCGTACATTAACATATAGTCCCTCGTTCTCCTAAGATACTTGAGGATATTCTTAACGGCAATCCAATGAGCACATCCCAGATTGGACTGATATCTGCTGACAATTCTCACAGCATAGCATATGTCGGTCGGGTACATAGCATGGCATACATCAGACTACCGACCGCTGATGCATAGGGAATGTGTCTCATATCCTCAACTTCTTGAGGTGTCTTAGGACTTTGTTCCTTCGACAAATGAACTCCATGCCTGAAAGGTAATAATCCTTTCTTAGAGTCCTGCATCTTANCTTCTTGTGATTCCGAACAATTTGGATTCTAAGAACAAACTGAGCCTCT
>NW_019655875.1:0-414 GCF_002806865.2 Cucurbita pepo subsp. pepo
CCCCACCAACACATACAATTACATAGACAACCAGCCAGCCAGCCAATAAAAAACTTAACTAAAAAGTGCAAATATTTAAATGCCAAATTCATAATTTTTTTTTAAATATTTTTTTTCTTTTAAGGTTGGTCACTTTGTTTTTAATATCCGTTCAAAAGTTGTATTCTTATTCTTTATCATTTATAGACTTTTTAAAACTCAATCTTGAATAAAAATTAATANTAATTAAATTTGAAAAATTACATTTACATTCATCAACTATTGGTCAAATTTTATAATTATTTTTCTATTTTAAAGATAATTTCAAACGATTATAAAAGTTCCAAAAAGAATAGATATTTACGAAACAAAAGATAAAACTTTAAAGTGTTTTTTTTTGTTTTTTTTAATTTATGTATATATATATATATATAT
>NW_019655877.1:0-413 GCF_002806865.2 Cucurbita pepo subsp. pepo
TACAAACTATGAGTTTTAGGACATAAAACCCAACAGTTTGAAGTATGTGCTAAAAGAACTGAGTCACAGTCGGCGTTAATCGAAACTTTTGTGGGGAATGATTAGTCTGGATGATTTAGAATAGAATTTCGATCTAATAAACAGAGTGCTTCAAATAGGACCCTTATTTGGAAACCCAAATCTGGGACGTTTGAAGTCCGTGCTAAAAGAACTGAGTCACGGTCGACGTTTTTTTAAACTTTTGTGGGGAATGATTAGTCTTGATCATTTAGAGTAGAATTTCAAAGAAATAGAGTGCTTCAAATCGAACCCTAATTCGAAAACCCTAATATGGGATGTTTGAAGTCCGTGCTAAGGAAACCGTGTCACGGCCAACGTGTTTGAAATTTTTGTGGGGAATGATTATAAAGTAA
>NW_019655878.1:0-413 GCF_002806865.2 Cucurbita pepo subsp. pepo
GTTTGAAAGTTTCCCAAGGAATATTGATATTGAAAAGAGCAAGTCCAGCAAGTTTTTTTGAAAGCCTTTAAGCATTCCCAGGTGCTTATGCACTAAAAGTCTCTGTCCCTGTGTCGTCAAACTATTAATTAAGGTTACTTCTTTAATAAGTTGCTTATTTGCTTTCAATTGTATAATAGCTAACCCTTTCAAGTACTTTTGATCTTCACCCCACCGCGTAATATCTCATGTTCTTAGATCAATGGGAATGGTAGAGAATTAACTCCCCAATGGGATGAATAATCAGGCTTATAGCTTGACTAGTCTTCCACTAAGTTTACACCGTTCAACACCTCTATACTGTAATTTTGACTTCCACGTAGCTATAGCTGTGGAGCTAAAAGCTACAACCGCTTCTTAATTATACGAGAACC
>NW_019655879.1:0-413 GCF_002806865.2 Cucurbita pepo subsp. pepo
ATTTAGTTGGATAATTAATTTCCTATTTATTAACAAAATAATAATAATTTGGTCTACTCTCTTATTTCTACATTATTTATTTATGTATTAAACATCATTTTATTTTACACCAACGAGTAATAATAATATTGACTTAAATTACATGAATTAAGTTGAAATTTTTTTTTGAATCAACTCGACGCTGTGTTGGTTAAATTGGTGTCTTAAACAACTTGAATAGAGTTTACAACTCAATTTAACCCCAATTGAATTGGGTTGTCCGAGTTGTTTTATTAATTATTTAAAAAAATATTTCTTAAAAATAAAGCTGAGTTAGTTTATAATCTTATTTTCTAGTTGGTCAGATTACCCGAGTTTTTTTAAAATTTAATTCAATTTAATTTTTATAATTTGGATTCGGATTTAAATCTCAA
>NW_019655880.1:0-413 GCF_002806865.2 Cucurbita pepo subsp. pepo
CCATGTTCCTTTTCACTCACCTGCTTCAACGGCTCTTCAACCTGAAACGCCGACACCGGAAAAGTCCTAAACAATCCCGCCGGAGTCTGAAACGTGATCTTTCCGGTGGGTGGATCATCCACATAGATATCACTCAAACTCACCCAAATCAGAAGCTCCTTCGTCTTAACTCCGGTGAGTTTCTTGATCTTGTTCTTCTCCACAACCGCCGTGACCTCCGTCGCATACGACACCAGCTTCCCGATCTTCTCGAACTTGTGGGTCGTGTTCTTCCTCTGCTTCAGCCACACATACCCTGTTTCTCTCACGATCCCACATTCTTCAATGTCCTTCAATGGCAGAAGCCCATTTGGGAGACCGATTTCCTTCAGCAATTCCTTGGATTTCTCTTGGCAAATCTCGTCTCCTTTGTA
>NW_019655881.1:0-413 GCF_002806865.2 Cucurbita pepo subsp. pepo
AATTGGAAAAGCTTGGTGAAGAAGTCAATGACGGCCATGGAAATAAATGAAAAAAGCAATCAATCAGAGTGGGAACGCCATTTTCTGACCTCTCCTTCTACGCGTTTCTTTCTCCATCAGCCATTAAAACCACCTCGCCGTTTCTCTTCTTCTTCCTCACAGGCGAAAATGGCAAGCCCTAAATTCAACAAATCAAAATCCTCTCAATCCGCCCTCGTCTGGGACTGCGGAAGCTCCCTTTACGATTCCTTCGAACTCAATTCCCTCAAACGCCAACTCGATTCCGCTATTGCTTCAAGATCCTTGTCCATGCCTCATCTCCCTGGCCGCCGCTGCCTTCCTCCTCCGCCGCCGCTTCCGCCTTCCAAAAGGCCGTCCAAGATTTCCAGGTCTCTGCACAAATTTCTTCGATC
>NW_019655882.1:0-413 GCF_002806865.2 Cucurbita pepo subsp. pepo
AAGTCATTAATAAAAAACAAGATTTAGATTCGGGTTTTGTTATCTATAGAAAAAATATTAAAATATCATATTTATCTCAAAAAAATTTAGATCATTTTAATATTTCAATTTTCGAATTTATTAAAAAAAAATTTAAAAAAATTAATCCTTATGAGATTCTAAAAATAGAAAAAATCATTGAAATATTAGATCTTAAAAAAAATACTTTACTTTCAGAATTATCTGGTGGATCATTAAGAAAAATTGCATTAGGAGCTGCATTAGTACATGAACCTGATATATTACTATTGGATGAACCCACTAATCACCTGGATATCAATACAGTAAGATGGTTAGAAAATTTTTTAAAAAAATTTTCTGGAAGTATTGTATTTATATCACATGATAGATTTTTTATTGACAATATATGCACA
>NW_019655883.1:0-413 GCF_002806865.2 Cucurbita pepo subsp. pepo
TGCATTGTACTTTTCTACACATTGCCCACACACATGCTCCCGGCTTGAGTTCTAGATGCTCTATATTTTTTTTTTTCTATTGAGGAATCTAAACCAAAACATGGGAGATAGTCATAAATATAATAATGAGGGATGTATATGCTCTCTATAAGAGAGGAGCAAAGATGTTCGCCAGACCCACTAGATTCCAAAAGGGAATTGAAAGTTATGTCCATGATAGATCTCACCTAAACCGTCTCAACATAATATAATAATAGTAATCTTAATTATAATATAAATAATTATGACAATAATTTTTAGATAACTCTCTTTCTCTCTCTTTCCTGTCCTTCAAAATTATGCAGTTTCTAAAAGTTACTACTATATCTAAAAGTTACTACTATATCAAGCTACTCTTTCTTTTTAAATAGAAA
>NW_019655884.1:0-413 GCF_002806865.2 Cucurbita pepo subsp. pepo
TTTTTCAATTATGAAGCATGGCTAGGTGATCCTACTCACATTGGCCCTAGTGCCCAGGTGGTTTGCCCAATGACCCAAACTCAACCTTTATGGTTTGGTTTGGGTAGTCTAGGTTTATTGGATTCTCCCCTACTCAACCACAAATTTTCACTATGGCAACATCTTTTAAAGCTCGTTCGTCTTTGTTCAACACTCAAAGATTCTACGAACCTGGCTATATTAAGAGCATGTATACAACCGACAACCAGAGACCATAGAGATTCTGTTATTCTAGACCATCTGAAAGTACTCTTTGTTCGTTTGTGAATGTTGATGCCATTGGTCATAAATTTATTTTCATAGTTACCCACTGAAAACCCTAATAAATGTATTGTTGCTTCTTTTCTTATCTCACAGCTCACTATTGAATTCAA
>NW_019655885.1:0-413 GCF_002806865.2 Cucurbita pepo subsp. pepo
TGTGGAAACCTCTCCGTAGCAGACGCATTTTAAAAACCTCGAGTGGAGGGTGTTACATTAAATATATATTAAACACAAAATTGAAAAGTTTAACCGGTAATTTAATATACTTTTTTTATTAATCTCAATTATTTAAAAGTTTTTTGTTTACTTCTTTATATTTTAACTTTATTCCACTATTGATTAATTTACCATACTTGATATGCTTAAAATCAGAAACTTTATGGAAGTTTAAAATTTCTTCTTTGTTTCTATTTTAAGAAATTACCTGAAAATTTTAGCGTATTCGATAAGGACTAAATTAAAAATTACTCCATTGAAGATAAAAATGTATATTTAATAATCATTCAAATTCTTAATACAGGTCACCACATTTCAAAACAAAGGGTTTTCCATTGGAATAACCAATCACC
>NW_019655886.1:0-413 GCF_002806865.2 Cucurbita pepo subsp. pepo
AAATTAAAAACCTAAGAATTATAGAATAAGAACCAAGAATAATAACTCACAAGCTTTACATCTATCAAGATAAGAAGAATGCTAGGTATCACTCAAGAATAATGAACCAAGCTCCCCAAACAGAGAAAACTCAAAAAACTCATAGACCTCTCATGCAACCACATGTTCATGACTCGTACCACATCGTTTGGAACATAAGAAGCTTTGAAGGTAGGTTTTCAGAATATGCTATTTTGAATATATGAAGCCTTAAGCGTAGGTATTCAAACTATGCTACTTTAAATGTATGAAGCTTTGAGCATAGGTATCTAGGTTGTATCGCAGGGAATGCATGAAGCACTGGACGTGAGATCAGACTACATCACTTGGAACGTAAGAAGCCTTGGAGGTAGGTTTTTAGACTACACTGATTG
>NW_019655887.1:0-413 GCF_002806865.2 Cucurbita pepo subsp. pepo
CTTTTGTTTTATATTTTTTTTACTTTTTTTTTATTTAATTTAATAATATGCATTTAACACATATTTTTTATATTTTCAATGGATAAATTCTATTAAAATTTATAATACACAAATATGTATTTATTTACTAAATAAACAAAGAAAATTAAATTATTTTGTATTTAAATTTCTGTCAAATGTATGTGACAACCTGAAATATAATTTATTTTCACTCATTTATTAGATTTTTTACTAAATATATCTTATTTTTTCTTGATTTTCCTTTTATAAAATTTTAAACAACTTCTAAATCTATATATGAATACACTCGTATTTTTTCCAATTCACGCTTTAAACTAGAATAAATCGAACCCTTTTAATTATAAAATTATTATAATAATGACATATGATTGGAATTTCGATTAGGATTTTTT
>NW_019655888.1:0-413 GCF_002806865.2 Cucurbita pepo subsp. pepo
TTTTTTTTTTTTTTCCTTTTTTATTTATTTTAGCGTACTTTGTCCTCACATACCTTCTATGAAGTTGCACGGGAAGTCATTCAATTTAAGATTGCTCTAAGTAAAACGCACTTAACATTGAGTTTCTATGATTAAGCTATCGAAAAAGAAGGCACACCCTGTTGGTATTACGTAATAACTATTTCAAACCTTTCTTAATCATTATATTATATCTTCGGGACAACTCTCATTCCAATGTAGTATTGTTTTTGTTCTATTTTGTTTTTAATGGGTAGCAAAGAGTTAGGTTGGTATTTTCCATTGCATAAGGGTTTTATTTTCCATTAGTTGGGTTATCTTACATGATTACAATAGCACATAGGTAAATTAGTAGTATTTAATTAATTAATTAATTAATTAATTTGAAAATCCAA
>NW_019655889.1:0-413 GCF_002806865.2 Cucurbita pepo subsp. pepo
AGAGGTTAAAAAAAATAATATTGAAGAATATGAAGAAAAATTTTATAGGTCTTTTAATGTTTGTACTTCAATTTCTCTCTCTAATGGTTGAGTCTTTTATTAGTCTAGGCTTAAATACACTACCAAGACTTTTGGAAAGTTGTAACACCTGAGTTTCGATGAGGTATTAAATATTCGATTTCTCATATTGAGTTTAAAATTTCAGAATTTTACTCAGAGCCTTAGAGATTAAATTTCAAGATGATGTAGAAGAGAAAAATATTTGGAAAAGTCCTATAAACTCGAGAAAACTATAAAAGAAAAATAATAAAAATTAGAAAATGGTTAAAGTCAACCCTAGAGGGGTATTTTGGTCCTTCGTCTCCCCTAATTAGGCACCTGACATGGGAGATTAGTGAAAGATAAAAGAAAAG
>NW_019655890.1:0-413 GCF_002806865.2 Cucurbita pepo subsp. pepo
GACCCTAGAATTTCAATTAACCCACATTCTCTTATATTCACACTGGCGTGCTGTGGCACAGCAATAGAACCCTTCACACAGACCCATTAGCTACATTGAGTCCCCGCCCTAAGACCTCACAACTCATCGTACAAATTACAAATAAATTTTGCTTCTTTTAAAAGCCTCAACTCGAAAGAGATCATAATCTTCCAATTTTGAATAGTATGTTTAAATATTTTTGTTTGTCAAATGAAATCTTGTTGAGAAACTATCTTAGCTCCTCTATGGGAATTCCATCCCTCTGAAACCAATATCCCACTCAAATTTGGTATGTGGCTCGGCCCAAATATGGGTTATGAGAGCCATCCATGGTGTTAAGAACTTGCTTAGGAAAAAGTGATACTATTATCCATTCCTCTTCTCGTTTGTAA
>NW_019655891.1:0-413 GCF_002806865.2 Cucurbita pepo subsp. pepo
AAAGTTTGGTACATATGTTAAGCCACACTTTGACTACCGCTAGGGATAGATACGAGCACATAGCCTAAGTTTTCGTGTATAGGATTAAGTCCAACAAGAGCCTATAAGTAGGTTACTTATTGAGTATTTTGATACTCATTCTACATTATTCTATTTTTTTTAGATGGAGTGTAGACCATTGTTGATGGCAGGAGCGTGTGGAGCCGTGCGAACGGCAAAAGGGGCCTTTAGATTGAGTTGTTTTCCTTCTTGTCATTTTATTATTATTTTAAATGTTTATGTATTTTTTGTAAACCGTTTTGATTTGACTCCGCGGATATTACCTTTAAACTACTTTTATGTCAATCTTGAATACATATTTAAATTTTAAATTTCTTGTGTCTCCCGTTTTACAAAAAAAAAAAAAAAAAAAA
>NW_019655892.1:0-413 GCF_002806865.2 Cucurbita pepo subsp. pepo
GTCGAAAAACAGAAAATGATGAGAAAATCAACTATAATGAATAAGTAAATAATCGATTCCACAGGAACCTATCTTTTTGGTTAATTTTATGGCTGGAAATTAAGTGAGTTTTTGAGTAACATTCAAATGGGTGTTGGAGATTTAACTATTTAAATAAAACTAAACAGAGTGCTAGTACTGTCGAAAAACAGAAAATGATGAGAAAATCAACTATAATGAGGAAGGTTCGGCTAAGAGAGATTAAATAGATAAGTTGTTGAGTTTTGTGGTAGATTTTAGTTCCTTTTAATAGATTCTCAAGCCCACTTCCGAGGGTCATGAATGGTGATTATTTCCATAATCGTTGTAATTTCTATTAACATGGCTCTAGGTGAAGAATTATTTCTAACCCTTCTATTACCCTTCAAGTCTCC
>NW_019655893.1:0-413 GCF_002806865.2 Cucurbita pepo subsp. pepo
GCGTTCTCCTTCGCCGTAGGAGTTCCCGACATCAGCGCTCGAACCAGAGGCTTAATCGCACCAGACGCCGCTATTTGCTCCTTGTTCTCGTCGCACAACGAGAGATTCAAAATCGCCGTCACGCCGTACTCTTGAAGCTGCGGATCCGAACACGATATCAACGAAATCAACGGCCTCACCGCTCCAGCTTTCGCGATCTTCAATCGATTCTCCGGTTTGTTCTTAGCGAGAAGTCTAATCTCCATAGCCGCTTGCTTCTGCTCCTCAATCGAACAGGACTCGAGGTCCATAACCAGTTGGCGAATTAGGTCGTCGGAGTTATCAGAAGCACAAGCAATCAAAAGCCGACGGCCCTGCGACGCCGCCGTGGGAAACTCCCCGGATCTATCACTATTACAGTCGCTAAACGCCCC
>NW_019655894.1:0-413 GCF_002806865.2 Cucurbita pepo subsp. pepo
TCATCATCTTCTAAATTAATTAAATTAAATTAAATAAAGTTGAGCACATTAATAAGTAACTAAGAGACAACATCTTCATTAACATTTTATATTACAATAATAATAATTGTTTGCATTCTTAAAGAGATTCTACTTGATCAATCATTTTTGTTTGTTTTGGAGTATACTACGTATTAAGTTACGTACCACCTTTACTACAAGTTAGTCACGCACGTAATAGGTTGTTCCATATGTCAATTGTCTGTATCGAACCAGATTAGATGAAATGAGAAAAAGAATAATAGGACATCTAAATTCTCTATTTCTAGTCTTCTTATTTAATGTAAATTTAATGTTATAAAGTGGAAGAAAAAAAAAAGTTATTACTTCTACAAATGTAGCAGCAAATATGATACATAAATAAATAATACAAA
>NW_019655895.1:0-413 GCF_002806865.2 Cucurbita pepo subsp. pepo
GCCCATATTCCTCTTTAGGTAGGATGTCATGCAATATGTATCATGAGCTGGATGTTATGATAGGCCTACCTTTCCCATCAGCTAAACGAGATGTCCTGCACCACGATTTACCAGTAGGATTACATGATTATGACGACACCATTCATGTGTTCATGGGGAGAAAATTGAAGGTTATTTTAGGGGAAGGTTTCCAGGATCAGTATATGATACATGACACGATGACCTCTAAGTTCTAAGATCCTGAAAACATAACAAGAAGTAATATACTAGCTTAAGGTAGCGATTAAGAACCTACTAGTAGACTACTTACTAAGTTTTACTCACTCCATGTTTATCAATTTTTTTTTCAAGTAACTCAGAGTTGGTCGTGGATGACTTTGGAGTGTGGGCCATGGACTAACCTCTATTTTTAA
>NW_019655896.1:0-413 GCF_002806865.2 Cucurbita pepo subsp. pepo
GTTTGATAGTCGATTACTCTGAGAATATTAACAAAATTTTATTTTTAAAAGAAATTATTTAAATAACCATATTATAAAATATGCAAAACATCTCTCTTAGTCGAAACATCGAGAGTCACATTAGATATCTCCCAGCTACCTCTTAAATACAACTAAATTAATAGTACAAACACATTGACTTGCAACTCCAAAACTTTAATTTTCACAATTAAATTTCACGGCTACACAATTGTCAACTAGGTAGATACGCGGTTTCGAAGATGTATACCAACCATTTAATGCTACACATATTGAAGTGTCATATGCCGATGGAGGTAAATATTCAATAACTGAATAAATGACATATTAATATAATAAAAACCGTTTAAGTAAAAAAGTTTGGATCAACTAATGCTTGATCCGGACGCTAGTCG
>NW_019655897.1:0-413 GCF_002806865.2 Cucurbita pepo subsp. pepo
TCTTCTCCTGGCTGGCCGATTCTTCTTTCACGAGGTAAAGCATCTTCCCCCCTAGACAAAGAAAGGGAGTAGGTTGAGTAAGCAAAAGGAAGGAGACTCACCGAGCGGAAATGGAAACTCATTCACCTGTCCACCCAAAATTCCAGTGCCCGAACCTTCTTTCACTCTTTGACTCTCCCTATTCGTCTTTCATTGACTCTCTTGTATCATGAACCTGATTGAACCTATTGATTCTTGAACAGCTCAAGATCCTGAACTCAATCACTTGTCCCCTCTTGAACTCCTGTAAAGACCATTAATTAATTCATTTTATCCTCTCCCTACCGGTCGAGCTCTTTCACTCCTCTCCCTATTTTTTGGGCTATTTTTCTATCTTTACCCTATTTTTAGGGATCAAACTCTATCTATACCTT
>NW_019655898.1:0-413 GCF_002806865.2 Cucurbita pepo subsp. pepo
ATTTCATTACTTAGTCCTATTTAACAAATTCTAATTTTAGCCTTTTATTTTTAAAAGTAAGGCTGTTTTGTGTTTTTTTTTTAATAAATATATATATTTTTTTTTTTAACCTAAATTTAAAATTAGATTTTTTTTTTATTATTAAAAAATAGATTACAAAACAAGTAAAAATTGAATGCACTATTTTAGAACTCGTAAATAAAACAAACACATAGTTTTGCTTTTNAAAGGAAAATGTGATTATCGAGTTCAATTTAAAAATTTCCAAAGTTCCCTACCTAGTTTCTATACTGTTATTTAGCAGCTACTTTTCCCATACAAAAGTATTGTACATAAAAGAGCATATTATTTTATACATACTGAACTTTTTAAAAAAAAATTAATTAATTTTGATATATGATAAAAATAGATTA
>NW_019655899.1:0-413 GCF_002806865.2 Cucurbita pepo subsp. pepo
AGGTTCGACTTTCAAGGATAGCGTTAGTAAATCAGTTTGAATAGGATCACGATGACATGATTTACATGTCTTAACATACTTATATTTTCCTAACATTATTTTTAGTAATCTAAAAACGAGGTATTAAATCACAAGGGATACAGNGACGGGGAAATATCAATGTATTTGAGATAAGAAACTAGTTGCAAAATTATTAGTATAAATTCCCCAAACATAATGTACTTCAAAGCTGACAGTCCAAAACATTTTTCATGATATGGAAAATGAAAAGGTGTTAATTTCCTACAGTGAACAATTTCGCATGGAGGTTGTTCTTGATGGTTTTAGAATATTTACACTTTTTCAGCAACAGAAGTTTCAGTAACATAATATCATGTTCCAGCTACTTATTTCTTATACATACTATTTAGAAG
>NW_019655900.1:0-413 GCF_002806865.2 Cucurbita pepo subsp. pepo
GAATAGGGTAGGTGCTATAGACGTATTAAACTTCATGCCGTCCAGAATAAAAATTCAATAAAAAGAACTATATAATAATTTTTTTTAAATAAATAATTTTATTTAAATGATTGAGTCCGGTTGTTATTAATCATTTATAATATTTTTGAATTTATATTGATATAATTATTATTTTTAATATTTAATTCACTCAATTTCCAAAATATAAAGGTNAAATCTAATACAGACAATGCTATAACAGCTCATTTTTATTCTCAGTCTTCAAGATAAACATTTAAGGGTATTAGAGGGAAGTCTCACATCAGCTAATTTAGGGAATAATTATGAATTTATAATCAAGAAATACTATCTCCATTCGTGTGAGACATTTTGGGGAAGTCCAAAGCAAAATCACGAGAGCTTATGCTTAAAGT
>NW_019655901.1:0-413 GCF_002806865.2 Cucurbita pepo subsp. pepo
ATCCAATATTTGACAACAATTTTATCAATATAATATACATGTGACAATATTAACGTTTATCCTTAAATCTCTATTTTTAGGAGATACAGAATTATCCCAAATCATTTATTTGGAATTGGTTAGGTAGTCTATTTATGTTAGATTGAAAGATTACATCATCATAATGAGTAATGTGTCAATAACATAAAATTTGAGAAAGTCCACTAATCAATAATTTTCTTATTTTCACAAGCACATTACAATTTATTTAAAGTCCTAAGTTATCGAACTTTCTATTAAAAAATATATGAGTTAAATTCATTTAAAAAATGAACTTTTACTCATTTAGTAAACCTTTTGCTNGAACTTTCTATTAAAAAATATATGAGTTAAATTGATAAGCGCCTACAATGCTGATTTTTGCAAAGCTAGAG
>NW_019655902.1:0-413 GCF_002806865.2 Cucurbita pepo subsp. pepo
TTATTTTATTTTCCTGATTCCAAAAGTGTTCTAATTATTATCAATTTAAGTATACAAAATAAAAGATAAAAAGAGAAAGAAAATAATAATAATAATTGGACCCTTTTAGGTTTGTAATTTAAAGTAAATTCTTACTTACCCATTTATTTTAACCGCATAAAGTTTAAAAAGATATTTGTTAACCTTGAATATAGGTTAAATTATTGATATTNAGAACACCTTAGTCTAAAAAATATTTCAATTCGGTATAGTTGTGGATAGAAGAAAGTGGGACCCTAGTATAATGGTAACGATGTTCGAGTCCCAATGTTCATCCAAGGAATCTAAGAAATTGCTACTCTAACAATATGTATGAAAGGTCGAGAATAATATTTGAATATAGACATTTTTTAAACCCGGGGCAAAATAATAAT
>NW_019655903.1:0-413 GCF_002806865.2 Cucurbita pepo subsp. pepo
GGTCTAATATATATAAATATTTACTATATATATATCTGATCAGCCTCGGTATTTTTCTACGCGTATCCTGCTTAGTTTGTCTAGGTCTAATATATATAAATATTTACTATATATGTATTTTTCTACGCCTATCCTGCTTAGTTTGTCTAGGTCTAATATATATAAATATTTACTATATATATCTGATCAGCCTCCGTATTTTTCTACGCCTGTGGTATATTTAGTACCTTGCATCGTTTACTATAAATAGTCAGCCTCCGTGAGCCGAAATAGTTATTTTTATAGCCTATTGTATATTTAGTACCGTTCTAGAGCCGAAATAGTTATTTTTATAGCCTATTGTATATTTAGTAGTTTACTATANCCGTTCTAGAGCCGAAATAGTTATTTTTATAGCCTATTGTATATTTAGT
>NW_019655904.1:0-413 GCF_002806865.2 Cucurbita pepo subsp. pepo
CGGTAGTCATTTTGAGGAAATAAGGAGGGAGGTGATGTCCTTGTGGTAATTGTTACATGCAGTGTGTTTCGGGTGACCCGCCAGGAATAACCATTTTAAGGAGTAAAGGTGGCATTGATGTTTTGGTGGCAATAATCACCTGCTGCGTGTTTTTGTTGATCGCCTTATGACGATTTGTATGTTTGACCCCTATAGGGGAGTTCCTTACTGAGTATTTTAATACTCACCCTGTTTTTAAAATGATTTTTTAGGCGAAGCTGTGGCACGGAGGTGACAAGTAGGATGCCAAACTCAGCCATGGTGCGATTCAAGGATTTTTATGTTTTTTTTTTTTGTAGTCTCATTTGGTTGGAGNGGTTGGAGAGACGTTTTCACACTTTTGTTATTAATTTAAATTATGTTGTGGACGCCTA
>NW_019655905.1:0-413 GCF_002806865.2 Cucurbita pepo subsp. pepo
GAAATGGTTGTTTTTTTATTGTGCCCCTGAATTTGAGCTTATATTACAGATATAATAATAAAGCAAATTTATTCAATTATCAGTATTTTGCATTCCAATCTAAGCGTGTATCACGTTTCAAAAATACTCATGAATTTTTTAAATTAACATTAAAATATTTGTAGAGAATCTATAATATGCTAATAGGTTCATATATTGATTTGATTTTTTTTTAACAGAGTTAAAAATATTAGTAATTTTATGAGGATTTTTAATCATATTACTAACGAAAATATATTTTTGATTTTTTTAAGTTGAAGAATTTTTTTTGAAAGTTAAATATTAATGAAAATTTTTAAAATTGAAAATTATTTTTAAACCCTATTAAAAAGTCTAGGAGTTTTTTTTTTTTTTTTTTTTTTTTTTTTTTTTTT
>NW_019655906.1:0-413 GCF_002806865.2 Cucurbita pepo subsp. pepo
GGGAAAATCTGCCACTCATTTGGCGACGCCGGATTTGCTCGAGTCATAGAATTGCTTGACGAGACCCAGGAGGCAGACCATTTTGCTTTTGATTTGGGGGGAAACCCAGCTGCTGACGGTCGGGGCGGGAAAAAACATTGACCCGCGAACCTGCCCAAACAAGGAAGGGGGGCGAAGACCTACGCTCCTGCTTACGAACGAAAGACTACTTTCCAAGCCGAATCAGACTGAATANTGTTGGATTTCGATAATCGGCCAGGGAAATTCTTTCTTTTCGGTGAGAGGAAATTGTCGACAGGAGGTTGTTGAAAAAAAAAATGAGTAAAATAACAGAAGAACTGAAAGTTTGACTCGCTTAAAATNGGGGTGTTTAATCTTCTAAACAGATTTCCTATTTAAATATAACCTATCCT
>NW_019655907.1:0-413 GCF_002806865.2 Cucurbita pepo subsp. pepo
CTTTCTACCTGGGAAGGTTACATATACAGTTGACAATTGGGTACAACTGTATGTGAAAGAAATAGTAAGACTACATGAAGTCCCAGTGTGTATAGTGTCGGATCGGGATCCACGCTCTACGTCATCATTTTGGCGCGGATTTTAAAAAGCACTGGGTACCCGCCTCGACTTTAGTACCGCCTTACCCCCAAACAGATGGACAAATGGAGCGTTTAAACCAAATTCTAGAGGACATGCTACGCGCTTGCGTACTAGATTTTAAGGAAAGTTGGGATTCCAAACTACACCTAATGGAATTCTCGTATAACAACAGTTTCCAAGCAACTATTGGAATGGCACCGTTTGAGGCCCTGTACGGGAAACGGTGTNTTTAGGAGAGAGAGAATTAGTAGGACCCAAGTTGGTTCGACTCA
>NW_019655908.1:0-413 GCF_002806865.2 Cucurbita pepo subsp. pepo
TTCAGAAAGTGACAAATTACCAAAATACCCTTGAAGTTAAGAACAATTACAAATTTGCCATTCTGCTTAAGAATCAAAACCTTCACAGTGCCTTCTACACAAAATTCTTCGAATCTCGACTCTCAGCTGTTGGATCACCTCCAAACTTGGATATATTTTAAAACACTCACGGATCNACCTCCAAACTTGGATATATTTTAGAACACTCACGGATCATCACATCAAACGGCTAGGATTTAAAATCAAGGTCGATGAGGCTCTGATCGGAGTAGATATTTCCGATGAATTTTTTAAAAAATCCAACCGACAATTCACGATGATTCTGGAGCTCTCAATGTCGGTTTAAGTTTCCCCTATAAATTTNCCGATGAATTTTTTAAAAAATCCAACCGACAATTCACGATGATTCTGGA
>NW_019655909.1:0-413 GCF_002806865.2 Cucurbita pepo subsp. pepo
ATATTGGTACTCTCTCTCACTTCTTTTTTGTGCTAAAATTTATCTACCCCTTCTTCTACCTCTTCCTCTCCCTCTTCCTCTCCCTCTTCCTCTCCCTCAACCGACATCTCCTCCTTCCCCTAGCACTATGTCCGCTAAAAGGGTGAAAGAACAATATCAACACAATGGATCCAAATTTAGATGATTTAGAAAAAATGTCAATTGAAGTTTATTTGATATTCAAATAAACATGCAAATTGTCTAATGACAAGGATTTATAACCACAATATTAAGAACAATATGATTGGAATTCTTTTTTTTTTTNTGATCTACAGTAATAAAATGAGAATAAAGTGAGAAGATTACAAAGAAGGGTTGAACTCACAGCAACAAAATAAATGGACAGATTTGAAGAAAAGAAAAACAATAGCATA
>NW_019655910.1:0-412 GCF_002806865.2 Cucurbita pepo subsp. pepo
ATGCCACTCCCTCCATGGAGATCTCTTGCATACTTGCAAGCGAAATGGCAATCACCATGCCAGAGAATGGTTCATCATCCAGAAGAACAGCAGCAGCAGTTGATGTTAAGCCACAAGCAGTGCATGGGACATTTGAAGAGACTTCAATCAGTACTCCAATCAGAAATCGAAATGGATCGGTTTCTGAGGCCGATGAACGGCGATAACATTAGGAAAATAAAGACCGAAAGGCGACGACACTCGTTGTTGAGAGGCATTTGAGATGTTGTAGAAATGAGAGGGAGAAGTTTTGGATTTGATTTGATACACCAGCAACAGACAGAGGGAGGTACTACATAAGTTGTGATGGATGGGAATTCAATTTACAAACAACCAACCATGGAGGAACCACTGCTTGGTTTGGTTGTTTTTT
>NW_019655911.1:0-412 GCF_002806865.2 Cucurbita pepo subsp. pepo
TTTGCTGACTATGTTATTTCACATGTGTGGTTCCCTTATTTATTTATTTATTATTTTTTTTTATAGTAGTATGATTGGGTGTCCTTTGCTTTTCTTCGTCGCGAGATAGCTTTCATCTACGCTTTTAGTTATGATGTTCGATGATTTTAGCAGACTGTGAGTCTTACCTGATTGGGGGGCTCTCATCTACAATGAGATGCAACGTGTTGTGTCGCACATGATTAAACATGCATGCATAGGCGGCGTGTGTGGTCAAACAAGTTTGAATTCCACATAAGATATGTTTGAATTCCGAAAGAAAATCCTGCCTAAGGTCCAACAAAGCCACAAAGCCGGATGAAAAATGTGAATGGGGATTGAGTACTCCTAATGGTTTTAAAAAAAATAAAAATAAATGACAGTTATGGGATTA
>NW_019655912.1:0-412 GCF_002806865.2 Cucurbita pepo subsp. pepo
TTTTTTTTTTTCATGACAGTTTTTTAATGAAATGAAATACACAAATTTAATCTTATTTATTTATTTAATTGTCCTCTAAGGACTATGGAGCTCTCGAATAGTCTCCTAATATATATTTTAAATTGTCCATTTAAAAAAATTAATGGAAATTCGAACAAATCTTTGTCTTAGTCCTCTAAGGACTTTGGAGCTCTCGATTAGCCTCCCCTTAATCGAGCTCCTCATTTATTTATATATATATATTTATTTAAATGGTACTATGGAGCCCTCATTTAAAAAAAAATGAATGAAAATTCGAAAAAAATTCTATCTTCGTCCTCTAAGGATTATGGAGCTCTCAAATAGTCTCTCCTTAATCGAGTCTCGACTCATTTTTTGGAGCCCTCTCGAACAAAGGGCGGTTCGACACTTT
>NW_019655913.1:0-412 GCF_002806865.2 Cucurbita pepo subsp. pepo
CCCCCCCCCCCCCCAATTTAAGCGTTTTCGGCCTTGTGTAAACTTTCAAAGATTCTCTATAGACTTGGAGAACCAAGATTTAACCTTAAGGGAGCATCTGGCGTTGACTAATTTGGTAGAGTAGTCCTCAATTTGGGTTGTGGACTTCACTTCATGACACACCATGTTGAAGATTCATAATCAGGTGGTAGTTGTGATGATAGATTGTGAAGCAACACATAATTTCATAATTCTAGAGTTAGTTGAAAAACTCAAGTTACCAATTAAAAAACAAAGGAATATGTTTGGAGAAGATTCTGGCCAATCATGCACCCTCACACACCAAACAAGAAATTAAAATTTATTTCGTATTGCGTGTGTAATCACATGAAATATGTTTGGTATTTTCTACTCTCGTCCTTTTCCAGGCACA
>NW_019655914.1:0-412 GCF_002806865.2 Cucurbita pepo subsp. pepo
TAAAATGCTCCAAAATGTACTATAGGGAGATACGACTAGTTGCAACTTCTTCCTACCCGATGGTTATATGCAGTAAGTCGTTGTTGTTGCATTTTGCTTACATTTCTATATAACACCAATTTTAATTTCTCAAAATCTTGTTTTCAAAACTCTCTTTCGAAATCTCTCTGTCCCCGATTTCTAAAACCTTCTTCTTGAATCGGGGCCAAAGGCTCGAGCATACGTCGCTTGGCCGTAGGCAACGTAATAACGAATAAGCTTAACTCACTCGTTGCTAAGAAGTGAGTGCAGCACAATCGCAACACCATTGCCATCAAAGTGAGATTGTGTCGGGTGGTTACTTTTAAAGATTTTTTTTTTTATTTTACTTATGTATTTATTTAAAATTTTTAAATAAATTATAACCATCAAA
>NW_019655915.1:0-412 GCF_002806865.2 Cucurbita pepo subsp. pepo
TCTTCACTGTTGAGTAATTTTTTTTAGTAGAATTCCATATTACCGAATGAAAACGGACAATGGCTTCTTTCTTGTCAAGAGACTGTTTCAGGATTCCTCCATATCCAATATCGGATGCTTCGGTCTCCACTATTAAACTAGCCCTTAGGTTTATCAACGATAAACACGGAATTGACTTGACAAGGGATTTGATTTTTTGGACTGTTTTGGTGTGTTCTTCAGTCCAGGGCTTTGGATTCTTTTTGAGCTTTTCAAAAAGTGGCTTGCAAATGGGTCTGATATTTTGAACGAAATAAGACACATAATTGAGACATCCTAAAAATCTTTGTAATTGGGTTTATCCGTAATTTGGTCCGAAAAGTTTGAGGCATACTCAATGGATCTTTGAATGGGTTTAATGAGACCCAAATGA
>NW_019655917.1:0-412 GCF_002806865.2 Cucurbita pepo subsp. pepo
GTTTTCCTGCCTGACCGTCGCAACATTATGATATACATAATAATCGTTTTCTTGCCTGACCGTCGCAGCATTATGATATATATATAATGATCGTTTTCCTGCTTGGTCATCGCAGCATTATAATAACCATAATGATCGTTTTTTAGCCTCGTAACGTACGCATTCGTACTACTGTGAAGGGTAAGGGGTATCCCCAAATGCATGAGTACATAATAGTGCATGAGGTCCTAACATTTTTCCATTTTCGTTATCATTTAGTACAACACCGCTAGCATTTTGTACATACCATATCGTTGTTTATCATCATTTTACATATCGCTTATCATATCTTTCATGCATACGTCGGGGGTTCTATTTCATTCTAGTTTGTTGTTTTGCATGTCAAGCACATCATATCATTCAGATTACATAA
>NW_019655918.1:0-412 GCF_002806865.2 Cucurbita pepo subsp. pepo
CGGAATATTATCAAGAGATGGAAACTATGATGGAAAGAGCACATGTTAGAGAAGAAGAAGAAGATACAATGTCTGGATTCCTTGGAGGTTTGAATCGAGAAATTGCTCATCTTATTGACAGAAATCCACCCCCATATCTGGAAGACATGTATCATTATGCTCTCAAAATTGAAGACCAATTGAAGGAAGATAAAGAGCATTAAAAAAGGTACACATCACGAACTAACATCTTTTCAAATTCTAAAACTTGGAACAAGGATAGTTTTATGAATAGAAATAATCGTTGTCACCAAAAGAAAAGTTTGTGGCTGCTAAAAGAGTGGAGGCTGAGAGTTCCAATTGTAAAAAGAATGAAGCTTCAGAGACGGTACAGGAGAAGTCTAGTTCTATTCAATGTCGGAAGTGCAAAGGG
>NW_019655919.1:0-412 GCF_002806865.2 Cucurbita pepo subsp. pepo
CAAGAGGGTCAGGGAATCCTAAATAAGCTCTAGTCAGCGTGCTAGTTATAGTGCTAGAGCAAGAGTCAGCGTGGGAGATCTCACAAGCCTATATTTCAATATGACTGCTGCGAAGCACTGCAAAAGCTAAGGAAGGAGGCTTTGATGGTAGCTAATTGAAGACCGAGTCTGAGCATCTGGCACTATAACTAGCACCTATTACACCCGAAATGCTCTTTAAGCACGCATGTCACACACACAAACTCAAAACGCTCCTTTACGACAAATATACAACTCTCTAAACCCTAACCCTACGTGTTCACACTAACACAAACTACCTCACTAAAAGATACACCACCATTACTGAATAACACTAATCTAAACGTGCTGGAAACGGCCGGCGGGGCCCGCGCGGACACGTCGGGGAGAAGAA
>NW_019655920.1:0-412 GCF_002806865.2 Cucurbita pepo subsp. pepo
TATATATATATATATATTCCGAACTCTATGGTATAAGTTTGGCTTTAGTTAGATAAGTTTGTTTCTATCATCTGTTTTATGACGTTGGTTGTATATGACATCTTCGTCTGGCTGAAAGGGGCGTTGTGATTGATGATTAACGAGGCAAATAATCCTAATTTTCTATAAAATTGGTACCAACTTGAGCATAACTCAATTGGTTGGTTAAACCAACTTGAACTCTTGAGCCAAAAACTAGTGTTGTTATTTGTTTACAGTTAAAATAAATTACATATTTCATCACGTTTTTAAACATCGGGCTATGTTTATTTTTTAGTTTTGTGATTAGCATTGGTGGATTAGATGTAGATATTGCTTGTGTTGTCGTGGTAGACAAATGTTATTACTAGTTGTGTAAGCTCAAGAGAAGATG
>NW_019655921.1:0-412 GCF_002806865.2 Cucurbita pepo subsp. pepo
AAGATTTTTGGGCTCAAAAGTCTTTGTTTCAACTTGTACACGAGCTAGTTTTTGAAGATGCATTGTATAGGACTCTTGAAACTTCTTAACCTTACTTCTTGTAATCGGTCCTTCGGGTACATGCAAAGGGTCAGGAGTTGAATTCATATCACTATCTCTAGGCTTTTCCATAGCCTTAGCTGACCTCAAAGCAGTCTTATACGTGGTAGGATCTATGGCTTCAACTGTTCGATGAATTTCTAGATTCAGTCCAAGGATGAACCTTTTAGCAATTTTTAGTTTTGTATCCACTAATGACCGCGCGAATCATTTCAACCTTATAAATTCTCTTGCCTAGTCATCCACAAAATGTCCACTCTATATCAGATGCGTGAGCTCCTGTTGTCTTCAAAGTCCGACTACCTTCGAGAAA
>NW_019655922.1:0-412 GCF_002806865.2 Cucurbita pepo subsp. pepo
TCTCTCTCTCATAAATTACCACTCTATAATATTAGTTTTGAAATATAGTAAATATATTTTTGAATTAAAAAAAATATTTTAATGTGTTTTTTTAAGTTTAAAAAAAATTCAAAACTTTTTTTGTTTTTAAAAATATTTTTTAAACCTTTTGAAAATTAAAAGTATTAAAACTTGGAGAGTACATGAAAAATGTTGTTTATTCCTTCTTAAATATAAATAATTCTAACATTTATTTTTAAATTTAAGTGTTTTTCATTAATTAAAAATTTAGGAGTAAATAAATATAAGCTTAAAATATAAAATCATTAATTAAGTGTTTTTGTTTTAATTATTTAAGATTTTAATTAGAAAAATCATTAAATTTGAGATTTAATTGATTCACTCCCTTCCCAGTCATCTGTACAAAAAAAAA
>NW_019655923.1:0-412 GCF_002806865.2 Cucurbita pepo subsp. pepo
TGAATTTACTGTCCCTGAACCTGTTGTCCCTTCTTTCCCTCAGTACAGCTATTTGATTGAGGAACCTTTCCATTTGAGCATATGAAATCATCTTCTCGTCTCGCTACTTACTCCCTTCCCTCTGATCTTCTCCTGTATTGGACTTCTTGACCAAGGTAAGGGATATGAAATCCTTCTTTCTTTCACTATGGAAACTGGAGGATTGATTCTTCTTTCAGAAGGTAATGAGAGGAAGGAACTAGGTAAATAGGCTGGCTGATCAGAAGGTCAAGCTCCGTAACGATTAATGATCAATCACTTGTCCCTGATTTCACTCACTGTAAGCACTCCTTATTCATTCTCCTCTTTCACAAGGTCATTAGTAAGTCAAGCCGAAAGAGTCATTCTCTTCTCTTTTACTCTCCTGCCTGTA
>NW_019655924.1:0-412 GCF_002806865.2 Cucurbita pepo subsp. pepo
AAAAAATAAAAGGTTAAAAATTAATTTTTAATCCAATTGAATTAATTTTGGTGGCTTAAAACAGCCATTTTCCATTCAAAAAATATATTGGGAGTTAGTGTGTGAATTGAGGCTCTAAGGGAAAGCTTAGCTTCAACCTTTCATATTGCCTTCCCTTGAATTAAACCCTAACGTTCTTTCTCCGCCGATATAATAATCTCACCGGAATAACGATCTTTCATCATCGGGAAACTGAAATCCTTTCTGAACAATCGGCCATGGCGATTTCTCTAACAAAATCCTTCGCGATTCCTCTGTTCCTCGCAATGTGTTCGACGATTTTCCGGATCGGAAGTTCGGCTGTATTCGATTATCCGGCAGTCTTCAACTTCGGCGATTCGAACTCCGACACCGGCGATCTCGTCGCCGGCAA
>NW_019655925.1:0-412 GCF_002806865.2 Cucurbita pepo subsp. pepo
TAACTCCGTCGGCTAATTTAGAGAAAGATCCCGGGTTTATAGGGAATGATCCTGAGTTTATAAGTGAGGAATACTAACTCCATTGGTATAAAGTCTTTTGGGGGAAGCCCAAAGCAAAGCCTATACGTGTTCTATTGGTCTTCCATGGACTTTTCATTGTTAATAAAGTATACATGATCATCTCATATATGATTATTTAATACACCCCAATATTAATAGTTTTAAATAATTAGTGTCCCGACAATTAATGTACTTTATAAACATAACCAAATAGATATACCAAAATCTTGTAATCCACTTTAATCATTGCCTAATCCATATATAATTCCTTCCATTATCTCCTTATAGATATATATAAAAATAATNGATATATATAAAAATAATCAGAACCGCCTTACCATAAATTCTTTTG
>NW_019655926.1:0-412 GCF_002806865.2 Cucurbita pepo subsp. pepo
TTAATTGATTATGTTTATTTTTCGATCAATTTTTCGGATTTTTTTCGGTCGGTCGTAGCTTTTAAATATAAACAAATAAAATAAAATCCAACTCATCTTTCCGGAGGTACATGGGTTGGGTTGGGTTGGGTTGGAAAAATCTTTTGGATTAACCGGGTTAATTGGATTGGAGACCCGAGCAACCCAAATAAAGTTTCTAACAAACCCAGCTCAAACCTGTATTTTTGGGTNAGCAACCCAAATAAAGTTTCTAACAAACCCAGCTCAAACCTGTATTTTTGGGTTCGATCATCAGATTATTTTTTTAATTATTTAAAAAAATTATATTTATCTATAATACATGTTAACTAAGGATTCTTGTGGTTCCAGAGAATCCAACTACAGGAAATCAAGAACGAGAGCTTTCCCCCCT
>NW_019655927.1:0-412 GCF_002806865.2 Cucurbita pepo subsp. pepo
TCATCCAAAATTGTTTACTCTACGAGAGCTTATCTAAAGACAAAGTAGGAGTACTCACCAACCTCCTTTTCTTGATTCTCTTTTCTTCTTCCTCTTCGTTTGGGGTGTTCGTGGTGTTCTATACTTTATCACACCTCGCTCTCATAAGGATAGAAAATTTACNGCATGAGTTTCAATTTTTCAAACAACTGTTTTAGTTTTTTTAGGTGCTTTTAACAATAAAAGTTAATCTATTGGGTAGAAGTTTATTGGCCTCCTCAACTCTGGCTTCCTTCATCAAAATCGCTCTATTAAGGAAAATTTTGTTACTATACGTTTAAAGATTTAGTTCTATCAGCTTCATCAAGGAAAATTTTGTTACTATATGTTTTTTTTTTTTTTATTGTTCGCCTATTCTATAGGGACTAGGTAA
>NW_019655928.1:0-412 GCF_002806865.2 Cucurbita pepo subsp. pepo
TCAAATTTAAATTTTATTAAGAGTGCTAGAGACCAAATTTCTATTTAGAAAATATAAATAATAATAGAAAAATATTAGGAAATTCGATTCAAGGGGTAAAATAGTCCTTTTGTCCTCCCTCCCTCATTTGAATGTTTCAATCTAAGATTTGGATTATGACCACATACCCTTAATTAAAGTTACTCATAACAATGAGAAGACTCAATCTGAATATTTGGATAGTCTAAATTTACCAAGAATCTAGAAGAATTGAATGGTAAAGATTTCCAGTTTTTTTGTTTTAGTTNGGAGAAATTTCATAGTTTCATGAAGAAAGCTAGAATGGATTCCAACCAAAAGTCAGAATTCCAGAGAACCACAAGAAAAGTAAGTTTCTATTTCTATTTCTATTTCTATTTCTATTTCTATTTCT
>NW_019655929.1:0-412 GCF_002806865.2 Cucurbita pepo subsp. pepo
AAAAGAATTTAAAATATATTTATGGAGATTAAAAGTGTCCAATGAAATAAAATAATTAAAAAAAAAAAAAAAAGAATTAGTTGAATACCATATGGTACGATGTTGGTGGATGTGGCATGGGACACAAAACATTGATTAGCCTTTTATTTGTCCCATCCATCCCTAATTTCTTTATTTTCTTGTATGTTAATATAAAACTTATTTCTAATTGTCCTTTTGTTCATTGAATAAAGACATTTTATTAGGAGGAGGAGAGTTGAGTAACAGCCCCAACTGTGATCTGCACCCTCTAAAATTGACCGCTCATTAACAAACCTCAACCATNAAGGAGGAGAGTTGAGTAACAGCCCCAACTGTGATCCACCTTAATTTGCACCCTCTAAAATTGACCGCTCATTAACAAACCTCAACC
>NW_019655930.1:0-412 GCF_002806865.2 Cucurbita pepo subsp. pepo
GTTTTTGGAATTTAAGTTTTTAATTACTTTTGTGGTGTTGGCCCAAAGGCAAATGTGTTGGAATACTATATCCATTGTCACGAGGCCTTTAGGAGAAGCCCAAAGCAAAGCCATGAGAGCTTAGGCTCAAAGTGAACAATATCATATCATTGTGGAGAGTCNCTTAACCATGTCAATAAAATCTTCGAATGTCGAACAAATGACTCCAAAAGGAAAGGAGTAGACATAGTAACATATGACTTAGGCTCCAAAAGAAAAAGAAATCGAACTTCGATTAAGGGGAGACGTATTTAGATAAAGTATTAATGTATGAATATTTTTTGTTAATTTAATTTAATGGAAAGGGTTGAAAATAAAAAATTAGGAAGTACAATTGAATGGGAAGCAGGAAGCCTAATTTATGGAAGAATAT
>NW_019655931.1:0-412 GCF_002806865.2 Cucurbita pepo subsp. pepo
TATGTAATGTTTTAAATGAATTTTTTCACTTAGTTATATCATGCATATAGTCACATCTCTATTTTATTAAGAAAAATAAGGTAATTACATAGAAATAACTCTTGGCTTTTAGGAAAAAAAAATTTCTTTTGTGGGCGGGATAGGTCTTTAAGGTGTAATGTTACAAACTAAAAAAAGTACCAAATTCAAACTCCTTAGCCTCGACCCATCCATGCTCGATCGTCTAAGTGAGACATGTCTCAAGCCTGCCCCCAACTTAGGATGTCCGTGTTNCAGAAAATGTCAAAATTCTACGAGACTTCTTATATAAATCTTCCTATCTTCAATTCAAAGAAGATAAGCTCTTTCTCGTGCTAAAAAATATTGTTACACTCTGGGACAATCATATAACTGTCTTTTTTTTTTTTTTTTT
>NW_019655932.1:0-412 GCF_002806865.2 Cucurbita pepo subsp. pepo
TTTTTTTTTTTTTTTTTTTTTTTTTTTTTTTTTTATATTTCATTCATTTTTAAATTATGTAATAAAAATATCGATGATATCGTCAAAAGCTCAAACCTAATGGACATATAGACATGTCTGGCGTCTCATCCCTAACACTTACTGGAAGTCGTCTCTTGTCACCCTATTAGTGGAAAATCCGCTCTTGGGTCCTCTCCCTATCGGTCGAAATGTGGAGATACCGTTACCAAACCCTAATTACAAACGTAAATTAGATTAAATTTTAAGTTTTGTTCTCGTACTCCTGTGTCTGTTTAGTTAGTGTACTTAACTTTTTACACGTCTATGCAACATTGAGTTAAAAATTCGATAAGATTTCTCTAAGTAGCTATGGTAAGGCTGCCATTCTAAAAGAACTCCAAAACAAGCTCTG
>NW_019655933.1:0-412 GCF_002806865.2 Cucurbita pepo subsp. pepo
TTCTTTGACATTCTATTCTAAATCATCGAGCCTGATCAATCTTGACAAATGTCAACTGTACCCGGATTTATTTAGCACATGCTTCCAACGCCCTGGATTAGGGTTTCCAAAATAGGTTTTCAATTTTAACCACTCTTTACTATTTTATACACTCCGTTTCTTCTAAATTCCAATCTATATCACTATGCCTCATCATTCCCCGCAAAAAATTTTAAAAACGTCGACCGTTACTCAGTTTTTTTAGCACGTGCTTCAAACATCCTAGATTTGGATTTCCAAATAAGGGTTTCGATTTCAAGAACTCTATTCATGTTTTATACACTATGTTTCTACGACATTCTATTCTAAGCCGTCCNAAGGGTTTCGATTTCAAGAACTCTATTCATGTTTTATACACTATGTTTCTACGACA
>NW_019655934.1:0-411 GCF_002806865.2 Cucurbita pepo subsp. pepo
TTGCCCTAGAGCAACTACCCATTCGGAGGGTCGTAACATGAAAGTCGAAACAACGTAAACTCTATAAATGGATAGGATTTCTTAGGTCCGTTCCCAACTTTGGCTTTTTCATTCAATAGCATTGTTGGGACCGATCTATGAGGTCTGAAAGTGGTGGGTCACACTTACGAAGAAATACTAAGAGTTGGTATATTCTTGACCAAAACAGCGATAACTAAGAACACTATAGGAACAAGAGTTATTCTGGGATTAGTGTTTAAGTCAAGAATGTCTTGGTTTAGTGAATGAGTGATTGACTGCCCCTCGGTAGCAGTTGCTCTAACTCATTAAAGTATCATTGCAAATTCATAATGATTTGGGTACATTATTACATTTGCTAAAACTGATTGGATTAAACAGGATTAAGTCAAA
>NW_019655935.1:0-411 GCF_002806865.2 Cucurbita pepo subsp. pepo
TATGACGGTGCTTGCGTTCAGCAGACCCATTTTGTTGATGCATGTGAGGGCACGAAACACGATGAACAATTCCAAGGGAACGAAAGAATGTGTTATGAATTTTCTAATATTCTCCACCCCAATCAGATTGAACACACTTGATTTTAGTATCTAAGAGGCGCTCAACATGAGCTTAATATATGTTGAGCTTAATATACGAGGAGCTTCTGTACGATAATCAAATAGATCCACGAAAATTTACTAAAATCATAAATGAAGCTAATATAATATTTAAAACCCCCCAACAGATGGAGGTGCAAGGCCCCAAACATCCAAAAAAATCAGTTCCAAAGGTGACGAAGACCTATGGGAAGAACTAGTATATGGTAATTGATGACTTTTTGCTGACTGACACGCATTACAAACTGACAA
>NW_019655936.1:0-411 GCF_002806865.2 Cucurbita pepo subsp. pepo
CATTTCTCTTCAAACTTATTCCTAAAGTTTCTAACAAGATTTACCACAAGTTCTAAGAAGGAATAGAATGCTGAAAGTGCCAAGAAACCATTCCCCAATTCAATCCGCCATTGAAGAACTTCAAGAAAAACTTGAAAATCCAATCCGAGGATACTTGATGACTCGTTGAGCAGGAATGATTCCAATAAGTTTCTGCACCTCCAAGGAATGCTTCCATAGAAAACCACGAAGAAAAATAACGTCGAGAGCGTGCCAAATTGAAGGAAATAGGTTTCGAAATTAAATTGGGGATAAGAGTCAAAATTCCTATCTACGATCCCTGAGACATGCACAATAGACGTTATGCATAAACCTAGCAAGCATCATGCTTAACCAAGTTGCTAGGATCCACAGTTTACTCAAGAATGTTAC
>NW_019655937.1:0-411 GCF_002806865.2 Cucurbita pepo subsp. pepo
CTTCTACAGTAATTCTATAAAACTCCAAAATAAGTAAATTCTATAATAATGATAATGCTCTTATTATCATTTACTTGTGTAATGGAACTATCAAACTAAAACTTACACTAGAAAAAAAAAATAAAAAAAAAATAAAAATTCCAAAAATAACTTCTACAATGAACTATCAAACTAAAACTTACACTAGAAAATAAAAAATAAAAAAAAATAAAAACTCCAAAAATTAACTTCTACAATGAACTATCAAACTAAAACTTACACTAGAAAATAAAAAATAAAAAAAATAATAAAAACTCCAAAAATTTCTACAGTAATTCTATAAAACTCCCAAATAAGTAATTCTATAAAACTCCAAAATTCCAAAATAAATTCCAAAATAACTTCTACAGTAATTCTATAAAACTACAAAAT
>NW_019655938.1:0-411 GCF_002806865.2 Cucurbita pepo subsp. pepo
GACATACCAAAGGATATTTCCTTGCTGACTCGAAACCTGTACTTTTATGTACAGTTTTATACCACCATGGAGCCCATACACCATCTATTGCTTTGGGACAAGCTTCCCATCTGAAAATGATTGTAGGTTATTATGATAAGCTTATCGATATCTGCAATAAACAGGTCGAGAAAACTTTGACTAACTATTTTGAATATCAAAAGCCAACTATAGCCAAGAGATGGAGAGAGAGACGTGCATTATATGATGGCTCCTGTAATTAAATAGATTATATTTCTACAGTCCAAGCCAATAGTGGAACTGCCTCCAGAAGACAACAACTTTTAGGTTGGACATGGTACAATAGGCTCCGACACAATTACTAGTTTCACAACTTCAAAGAAAATTACGATTTCAATTTTCATCGAGTTT
>NW_019655939.1:0-411 GCF_002806865.2 Cucurbita pepo subsp. pepo
ACCCACAAAGGGCGGCCGAAGGCTGGGATGCCACAGAACTTTTACACACATCAGGGGTAGATTTAGACGAATACTATACGTCGAACACCGTCAACCCCAAAACGACCTGCAAAGAACAAAAAATAGAGAAAAACGAAGAAGAACAGAAAAATTCGACGAAACTCCGGCGAGGTTAAACCATACGAAACTGACGTCAAACCTCCATTTTACGAAACAAAAGTAATTCCAGACCTTTTACACACATCAGGGGTAGATTTAGACGAATCCTATACGTCGAACACCGTCGGCAAGGGAGACGGAACGTCGGATTTCGAACTTCACCAGATCCGGGAGTGTGAGGCCTTTACAAACCAGATCTGTACCAAAAACAGGGTAGGGGAAGAAGAGACTCGGGAACGGAGGAGAAAGGAG
>NW_019655940.1:0-411 GCF_002806865.2 Cucurbita pepo subsp. pepo
CCAAAGTAGAATACATCTACTAGTGATGAGCTTGGTCTTTTACAAATGATTGGTTGTAATAGCTTAGTTGGTTAGAATGTGTGACTATTAACTCCAACGTTAGAAAATAGAACTAGCATCTTTGAGTTGAATTTTTTTTAGGTATCCCTTTTAAAGAGTTTGAAGCATATTGACACTAGCTATATTGTTTTCTAGAGTGTTAAAACGAAATTGAAGCCTTTTAGGTTTGTGCATACCCTAAATGAACCTAAGCTCATAACATAATCTATGAACAAAAAAAAATATATATATATATTTAAAGAGAGAAAACCAGAAAAGTAGCAAGTTCCCTCGAATATTGAAGGATAGTCATTCACTAGGAGAAAAACACAAAAAAAATTATGGCGGATGCTAATAATGAAGGAGTGGGGA
>NW_019655941.1:0-411 GCF_002806865.2 Cucurbita pepo subsp. pepo
AGTGAGAGTATGCTAGATCGTGAACCTGTAGAGGGGACCTCGTCAACCTGATTCTTTTGAGTCTTATGTTTATTTGTAAATGATCTTTGTGTTTAAAATAGCACGCTTGATGTCTTCCATATTAAAAGCGAAAAATTTTATTGTCTTTTTATAACCCATTTCATCGTGACAATCCATACTTCAGTGCATTGAAAAATGAGTTGTGACTGGTTGCAACACCTTCAATCCTATGTTGGTTACAATTTGTGAAGCATTTGTCACGTGGCTCTCACTTGTTGACACATCAGTAATTTTTTAACATCTTTTACACTAATTTGTCTCCCTCCTTTTGTAAATCACTATCGTTACTGTCCTAAGTCAAAATTCTTAACATGTAAGCCTTAATCCATATGAGTCATAAATATTTCCTTT
>NW_019655942.1:0-411 GCF_002806865.2 Cucurbita pepo subsp. pepo
AATTTGATCTAATTTGTGTGCGCTTTCTCACGAAACCTCAAATCAAAACACAAACACAAAAAGATGACATCAATTGATATCAAAGAAGAAAAAGGAAAACTTTGGAAAAACTAAATATATAGCAATCTGCTGCATTAAAAAAAAAATTTGGCAGGAGGTATTCATTGAATACAGCAAACTGCTGTGTTAAATAATATTAAAAAAAAAATAAAAAAATTACAGCAGCTTGCTGTCAACTTGACAGCAAACTGCTGTTCTACCCAAAGTACAGCCTACTGTCAAAATAACAGCAGACTCCTGTTAGAAAAAAAAAAAAAGAAAAAAAGAATACAAATTGTTGTCTGTTCTTGACAGCAGACTGCTGCAGCGGCATACAACAGCCTATTTTCCTTTGGAAAAAAAAAAAAAAAA
>NW_019655943.1:0-411 GCF_002806865.2 Cucurbita pepo subsp. pepo
AACAATTGAAGGACTATGAAAAAAACTTCCCACGCATGACCTGAAACTAGAAGTGGTGGTTTTCGCATTAAAAATATGGCGACACTACCTTTATGGGGAGAAGACTCTGATTTACACTGACCACAAAAGTTTGAAGTATCTCTTTACTCAGAAGGACCTAAATATGAGACAACGGAGGTGGTTGGAGCTGGTCAAAGATTACGACATTAACATTCAATATCACCTCGGGAAAACTAATGTGGTTGCAGATGCCCGAAGTAGGAAGACAGCTCATTCATTAGCATTAATTACAAGAGAACCCAGGGTAAAGGCAGATTTTGAGCAAGCTGGAATAACGTTGGCAGTGGAAGGTATTAAAGCACAACTAGCTCAACTGACTGTACAATCCACTCTCTGCTAGAGAATTGTTGA